>NC_056729.1:1437125286-1437425286 GCF_019279795.1 Protopterus annectens | reverse complement strand
GCCAGTCGTCCAAATACAGAAACACCCGGAATCCTTGTAGTCTCAAGTGAGACGCCACTACTGCCATGCATTTGGTGAATACCTTACCTTACCTTGGGGGCTGAGGTGAGTCCAAAGGGCAGAGCTCGAAATTGAAAATGACTGGCTCCCAGCCGGAAGCGCAGGTGATCTCTGGACGGCCTGGCCATTTTGATGTGGTAGTACGCATCCTTGAGATCTATCGTGCACATCCAATCGTCCTTCTGTAAGAAGGGAAGGATCAACTGTAGCGTGACCATCCGGAACTTTTTCTTCCTTACGAAGGTGTTGAGATTGCTGAGATCCAAAATCGGTCTCCAGTCCCCTGTCTTCTTTGGAACTAAAAAGAACCTTGAGTAAGTTCTGGATCCTCTTTGGTCCGCCGGGACTGGCTGGATGATTCTTTTTTCGAGCAGCTTTGAAATTTCTACAGCTGCTGGACCTTGCAGATGGGGTGGCACATCTGGAAGTCTCTTTTGTTGAGGTGGTGTGGACAAAGGGAATTATGTATCCCCTGGTTACTATGCTTTTTACCCAAGAATCCGAAGTAAGATTTAGCCAGGCCTGTGGGTATAAAGCCAAGCGACCCCCGACCGCCTCCAGAGTAGGACAGTCGGGCCTCCATTCAGGAGTGCTGGAAGGGCTTCCCAGAGACTGTATCCCTGTCGCCCTGATTTTGCGGACCCCCCCTCTGCCGCCGGGGTGGCGTCTTCCATTTCTTCCCCCTCCTCTGCTTCTGGAGGGGGCATCACCTTGTGTGGCTTGGAAAGATCCCAGAGTCTTACGGAACCACATTTTTCCACCTCGTTGCCCTTTGGGGTACAGTGTAGATGGAGTGGAAAAACAGACCCCAACAACAGACAGGGTCTTCCCCTCTTGCTCACACAGAGTTAAAGTCTCCTTAACTTTGGGCCCAAAAGAGTGTGGCACCATCAAAGGGGGAATTGGCAAAGGAAGACTTGAAGGCTTCCGCAAAGGAGCACAGCTGCATCCAGGATTGTCTACGGAGAGCAATCGCTGAAGCTGCAGCTCTACTTGATCCTTCGGCCGCATATGAGATGAGCCTCATGGACGAGTTTGCTAAGGGTGTTGAGTTGTGCTGTCAGCTTATCTGAGACAGCAGCATCTGTGTTACCCTGGAGGGTATCTCCCAGTTCTTTAATGAGATCCCTCTGTAGACGTGTAAAATGTGTCAAATAATTTAGCGAATGCATGTAAAAAGTCACTGAACTAAAAATGCGCTTCCCATACCTGTCTATAGTCCTAGAATCCTTATTAGGAGGATGAACAGAAGAGGAAGACTCAGACATTTCCTTCTTCATGGCCGCCGCCACCACCATAGTGTCGACCGGGACTCCTTTAGTGAGATAGGCCTTATCCTGCGGGGCCGTGAAAAATTTATTTGGTTTTCGGGGGACCGGTTCCACTGTGTCCGGTGTTTCCCACGCCCTTCGTGCGATCAAGTCCATCAACTCATCGAAGGGCGGGGTCACCCAGGAGGTAGAAGGCTGAGCCCCCAAAAGCCTTCAGTAACACCGACTCATCCTCAGTGGGGGCTAGGGACTGCAAATCACCCCTCTGTTTCAAGATCTCCAGGATGTCTGCAAATGACACATCCTCAGAGAGGGATCGTGGGGACCCCTCTGCCTCATCCAAATCAGTGTCAGAAGTTAGGGATTCCTTTGGGGAATCAATGTGCCTCCTCTTGCACAATCTCTTCCGCAGAACCTCATCAAAGGTGGCTTCTGGTGAGGCCTTCGAGGAACAGGGATCACCCTCTGGGGCTGGCTGAGGTAATGGGGCTCTATGCTTAGGGTGAATCGTGGGGGCAGAAACAGAAAGAGGCCCTTTAGGGGAAGGAGAAGACGCCGCCGATGAAGTAGTTGTCTGAGCAGACAATACCTTCCTCATAAGGTCGAAAGCCCCCGTGCCCCAGGCCAAGGACTCCTCCGATTCCGAAGAACGCGGAAGCATCACCGACACCGGAACCGTGGGCTCCGACCCAGAGGACGGAGCCGAACCAATCTGCGCTGAGGCCCTGAGAGGGAAAGTCGGCACCCAAAATTCGGTACGACTCTCGGTCCCGGAACCAAGGAGAGATCGTCGGCTCCGCGACTCCCCGACAGGCTCCGAAGGAGTCAAAGTCAATGGTGCCGATCGTGCAATGGACTGGTTCGGCACAGAGGGCTCCACTAGCATCGGATCATCTTCTCCCGGCTCCGAAGACTGGACGAGCCTCAAAGGAGGACTTGTTGGAGACACGGGGAGGGCTTCTAGTTTCGACACCAATTGGGACGAAACCGCAATCAGCTTGTGAAAGGGCCGTGTTTTCCATTAGTTTCTGCACGACACGATCCACATCAGTATCGGATAAGGGTCTGGAAGACCGGGTCGAAGGGGCCGAAGATGGCACTGACCGAAGAATCGACGGTGGAGGTAGCTCCGACACCGGTTCCAAGACCTGGGGCTCGGTGAAAGATAACCATTCGGTGCTCAGCCCCGAGGTCTGTGGAACCGGCGAATGAATCTTTGAAGATGAGCTCGGAGCCGATGACATGGGCTCAGACATCTTCGACCCCTTCGAAGACTTAGAAGCCTGGTCGGACTTCTCCAAGGCCTCCTGAAAGTCAGGTTTAAGTAAACCCCTGTCAATAAGCTTCCTGCGTCTCTCTGTCATGACCCTCCCGCTACAGGAATGACAGATGGAGCAAACCTCCTGCAAATGGAGAGGGCCAAGGCAGTAGACGCAGGAAACGTGATGGTCAGTGATGGACATTTTCTGTCCACACTGACATCTCTTAAAGCCGGATTTGGCTTTCACCGACATTGGTACAATCAAGCTCAACACTGAAAAAAACTGTGAAAAATAGAAAATAATACTAGCCAACAATAACTATATATATATATATATATATATATATATATATATATATATATATATATATATATATGTAAAATATGAAATACACACAAGCTATTATAACACTACTAGAATAAGTCGGAAACTAGTAGGCCAAAGCCCAAACCTATGAATCTAAGTATATATATATATATATATATATATATATATATATATATATATATATATCTAAATATATGATATAAATCAAGAAAAATACACACACACACTCTCTATAATATCTATCTAGACTAAAGCTAAAATATTAAAGATTTTTAAAAAAATTCTGCTTATCTCCAAGATAAACTAAATTGTTCGCTGGCCCGAGCTCTCCTCGACCGATCTGTTGCAGCGGCAAACTAGATCTGAGGAACAGCAGGGAGGATTGTGGGATATAGTCTGGTCTCGAGCTTCTCTAAGATGCAGAGCCTTGCAATGCGGCCGACTCGGAGCCGATGATCGGCTCCAAACCTGTGTGTAAGAACAAACGGCGAGATTGAACACTTTCACATGAATGCTTAGCCTTCTGCTTTTTCTTGGTAGAGATGTCCGACCTTACAAACACTTGGGTATCTGAACCCTGACTGGGTTCAATAAGAGTATCTGGAGTCTCTTCCCTGACTAGAATCTATGGAATCCCTCTAGGGCCCTCAATCTCGGTTCCCCCTCGATGTCCAGAGCAGATGCCTGCAAAGCCTCAGAGGATGCATGAAAGGAAAGATCCATGCCGACCTCTGACGGGGTTGCAGCTGAGGAATCCGACAGACACCGGATGGCCTACAGAGCTATCACCTGCTTCTAGAGAAATGTCAGATGGAGGCTGGGCAGCCAAAGAATCCAGCTGAGATTTCTGGGTATTTTTCTTATTTAATGGTACCTCAGAATTAATTAATGCAGACATGCTGCTCTGGGCTGACAGGTTAAGCCTCTGGTTCTCTAGACTGATGGCCAGGGAAGACAACTGGCTTTAAAGAGTCTTGGGCACAAATGCCTTACACATGCTACAAGATGTATAGTCATGGGAAGCACCCAAACAAATAAGACACTGTTCATGATGATCCTTATGGGGAATATGTCTCTCACACTGAAATTTTCCCTTCTTGGATAACATGAACTCCAGGTAACCAAAACAGAACAAGACCAAAAAAAAAAAGAGACCCCAATGGGCCACATATCTGATGGCTAGATATTCATTACAGCAAAGGGCATTCAGACTAACAAGTGATGATGGCGTACAGACTGGCGGCAAAGTAGTTGTGGGTAACTGTGTCCATACGTCACCTTTATATCCTATGTTCTCCATGGGGAGCATACGTGTGACATACAGCACATACAAGATCTAAAGGCTTTTGTATACTGACCGAACATTGGGCTATCCTTGACAGGAGATTCCTAAGATGAAGGATACTATAACCGTGATATAGGACATCATTAAATCATCCAGAGTAAATGTACCGTAAAACATGGGGCTTGTTACACACCTGTTCCACTGCATATGCCTACACATTACCTTTATAAATAGCGTCACTATTATATTTTCATCCCATGCTTTTTAAAAATTTTAAAAAATCAGCACTGCTTTATTCATTTTCAGTTTTTGCCACCTATTACTCTATAACCAGCAACATGTTGCTACTTTGTCCACACTCCAAATATGCCTCAAGCTAAGCTACAAGTAACTAGTACATTCAAATAAATCCCCTTATTGAATGCAAGTTCTTACAGGGCTTTTATACAAAGGTCCAGTGTTCAACAAATGTTACAGTGGCTCTCTCTCTGCTCTAACATATTACTGCATAACAAAAGCAAAGTCCTTTACATGTGATCATGGGGATGCCCATTTTCATATCTGTTTCTGAAGACTGGACATGCAATGATGACCTGATAAGAAATGGAAGGCTTAGGCCCCTTTCCCCTGAACTGAATAGTAAAAACTAGTGGCCAACGTGAAGCCTTAGCCAGATATTAGCAGGATATCACGTGTTCCAAGTCATCCTCAAAGGAAAAACAGCAGTCTGCAGATGCCTGACCTTTTTATTCCAGGGACAGTGACATCCAAAGTCTACTTTCAAATCACAGTTACCACCATCGAGTTACACAACTCTAAAAGATTAATACTGGATTCTAGTACATTCATTAGAAACGTCTTTTCAACAAGCAAGAACATTAAGCTATGCAGACGCCGCATGGTTTAACATTGAACTCTTGCATACAATATTTTGTTTGATGACTTGCAGAATATGCTAGAGGTTGGACACATTTTGATTTGTAGGTTAAGCATTTCAAACAAGTTTTGCAGAAAAAGTGCAGTTAAGCTAACCTATATACAAACAGGAAATTTACAGCAAACCTCTTTTCTAGTAGATTACATTTTTTTCTGATTGCATTCACTGTTCTGTTCCTAGCTGTAGCAGACTCCAGTTTAATGTTATTGGATATGACACAAACTGCAGTTAAAAGCTTGACTACAATTAGTCTAATAGGTTCATAGGTTCATACTAGGCTATCTGCCCTAGGGCATTTATAAGCCTAGCCCAGAGTTTTTTGGCTTACGCCACCCCATTAAATTGAAGGATATTATGCCCATTATTTTGCTGTGCCCATGTCAAGCAGTGACACTGATGTAATCCCTGGGGTATACCTGTGGTCTCCCATCCATTGGTCAAGATTTCTCTTGAACAAGGCCAGCGAGGTGCTTCGCCTCACATGTACCGGGATTTTGTTCCACAGCATAGGAAGCCTCTGGGTGATGAATCTGTCCCTCCAGCACGTCCTATTTATGGCTGTGTCAAGGTTTAAGTCTCGTGCTCTTGTGGATCTGATGGATTTAGATTTTTTTGAGGTGAAGCATGTTCATTAATTCCGGGTTGGACATGGCCTTGTAAGTCAGGCACAGGTCACCTCTGAGCAGGCGATAAGCGACTGAGTAGAGCTGGAGCTTCTTCAGTCGGGCAGCATAGGACATATTTTTGAGACCCTTTATCCTTTTGATGAGGAACTTTTGGGGCCTTTCCAACTGCTGCAATGAATTCTTATTATCCAAGCGTTAACTCATTACAGATGGGTGACACCTGTAAGTGTTTCTGCAGTTACATCCTACTGACGTCCCAAGGCATCAAATATTGTTTGTTCATATTTGCGTTAATAAATTATGCCACATGCAAAGTATTAAAATATTTCATCTTAAAGCTTACTTTATTTATTTATGTATTTATTTAAACATTTGTTGACCAGGAAAGTCCAACTAGGACAGAGCCTATTTTCAGTGGAGGCCCAGGGAGAAACGCTCCAGACACATGTCTTTGGATTGTGGGAGGAAAAGTACAGTTTTGTACCTACCATAAATGTAGATGTCCGATATGAATGCATCTGCAGTCCTTACAAATGGGTAGTCCTGTCGTCAGGCAGCCCTTCGGTCGGCCGGATTCCAAAGTCTGGGTCTGGCTTCGGCTGGTGTCGCACTTCACCCGACGTCATCGCTGCAGTTTTTCGGGTATAAAGGCATCCGCCGACGCCATTTTCCTCAGTGTTTCTTGCCCCAGATGCCAGGTGCCCTCTTGGATGGCTAAATTTGGATAAATGCCAATGTTTCCAAATAGTAGAGAGCAAACACATATAATAAGCATGTATGTACATATATACAAACAAATACACCATAATAGACCCCCCCCAAGCTAGCTGAAGGATGGCAAATACCCTAGGAGTACCACAGAGGGGAAGGTGGGTGGGTAATCCTGACTGCAGATGCATTCCTATCGGACATCTACATTTATGGTAGGTACAAAACTGTACTATGTCCTTCAAGGATGCATCTGCAGTCCTTACACATGGGTAGAATACCACAGCTAAACTAGGGGAGGAGGAAAAAAGTAGAGATTATGGTGTAGTTAGGATCCCTTGCAAAACAGCAGTGGCAAAACCTGCTCGGGATCTAGAGTATAAAGGTAAATTATAATGCTTGGCAAATGTATGCACGGAGGTCCAAGTAGCAGCCTCTATAATGTCCTTGGTAGCCACTCCTCGTAAGAAAGCTGTGGTAGTGGCTGTAGCCCTTGTGGAGTGAGGCCTGATGTTCTCTGGAGTTTTCTTTCCATGGTAGGAGTAACAAAATCTAATGCAATTTCCTATCCATTTGGAGATTGTCTGTTTTGAAATTGGTTTTCCTTCCTTTCCTGTTGCATATGCTACCAGAAGCTGGTCAGTTTTTCTATTGGACTTGGTCCTGTCCAGGTGGTAGCGTAATTGTCTATGTACATCCAAGGTATGCAAGAGTCTTTCTCCCCTGTTCTGTGGGTTAGGGAAGAATGTAGGTAGGTGGATAGCCTGATTTAAAGACACTCTGGATACCACCTTAGGCATAAATGTAGCATTTGTTCTCATGGACACTCTATCTTGATGGAAGATCAGGAAGGGTTGCACTGCCATTAATGCCTGTAGTTCAGAGACCCTTCTTGCTGAGGTGATTGCCAGCAGGAAAGCAGTCTTCCAGGATAAGTATTGCAATTCTGCTGTTGCAGCTGGTTCGAAAGGGGGAAGTGTCAATTTTTCTAGCACAAAGTTCAAGTCCCATGCTAGCAATGGTGGTTTCCTGGGAGGTTTTACATTTTTAATTCCTCTCAGAAACTGTCTGAGCAGAGGATGAGAGAAGACAGGATCATCCAAGCTGTATTCTGCTGAAATAGCTGATGCATGTATCTTGATGGAAGAATAGAACAGGCCTGTATGGAAGAGCTCTGCCAAGTACTCCAGGATGTTGGCTATGTTTACCAGTGACACATCTTCTCCCTTTGCAGTACTCCAAATGAGATATCTTTTCCATTTTGCTGCATAATTCCTTCTTGTTGAAGGTCTACGAGCCTCAAGGATTGTCTTTAACCCTTTGGGATAAATTTGGGTTAATTGCTCTTATGTAATGTTCCAGGCAGTTAGCTGCAGAGTTTTCAGGCTTGGATGCAGGATGTTGTAGTTGTTCTGTGTTAACAGTAATGGGATCAGGGGTAGTGTCCATATTTGTTCCCGAGACATGCTCCTCAGCAATGGGTACCAATGTTGTCTTGGCCAGTCTGGAGCTATCAGGATGATCCTTGGACGTTCCTCTTTGATCTTCAAAAGCACCTTGTGCATCAAAGGAAGTGGTGGGAATGCATATGCTGTCAGGTTTTTCCAACTGAAAGATAGTGAGTCCACCTTCCAAGCAAGTGGGTGGTACGTCCTTGTGCAGAATTTCTTTAGCTGGTGATTGAGTGGGGATGTAAATAAGTCTATTTGTGGTAATCCCCATTCTCTTGTGATGGCTTTGAAGATGTCCGGATGCAGCATCCATTCGTGGGCATCTGTGGTAGTTCTGCTTAATATGTCTGCTAGAATGTTTTCTTTTCCTGGTACAAAAATTGCTTGTAACTGAATGTTGTAGCTCAGAGCCACGTCCCATAGGTCCAGTGCCAGCCGGCATAGGGGATATGAATGTGTGCCTCCCTGTTTGTTGATGTACCACATAACTGTGGTGTTGTCTGTCCTTATCATCAACTGACCTTCTTGGAGAAATGGTCTGAATGACTGGATTGCCAATTTTACTGCCAGCATTTCCTTTAGATTTATGTGCAGGCGCAGCTGGTCTTGAGTCCATAAGCCTTGTATGCACTTGCCCAGCATGTGTGCCCCCCAACCGAGGTCTGAGGCATCTGTCGTGATGGTTTGACTTGGTTGACTGTTGCAGAAGGGCAATCCTGTGTTTGATTGACAGGCCTGAGCCCACCATAGGAACTCTTGCTTCAGGCATGGGATTATTGGAATTTTGGTTTCTAGACTGTGCTTGTGTTGGGACCACAAATTCTTTAGGTACCACTGTAGCTTTCTCATATGCAGTCTGGCATGAGGGATATGCAGGATGCCATGAAGCCTAGGGCTTGTAGTACTTTTCTTGCAGTTAGATGGTTCTGCTTTGTTAATGCCAAGTAGAGAGGTAGTTGCTCTTTCTTTTCTGCAGTTAGGAATGCCATTTGTTTTGATGTGTCCAGCTCTGCACCCAGAAAGGTTATTCTTTGGGATGGAATCAGCCTTGACTTTTATATTGACTGTATATCCCAGGGCTTGCAGCAGGTAAATAACTCTTTGTAAGTCTTCTGTTAGCTTGCTTTTGTTGTCCGCTTGTATCAGGCAGTTGTCCAGGTAGGGGTAAATTTGTATTCCCTGAAGTCTGCAATGAGCAATTACTGATGCCAGGCATTTCGTGAACACTCTGGGCGCAGTAGATAAGCCAAAGGGCAATGCTGAGAATTGATAATGCTCTGATCCTGCAAGAAATTTGAGGTATCTTCTGCAAATTGGTCGTATGGGGACGTGCAGGTATGCCTCCTTGAGATCTAGAGTTACCAGCCAAGACTCCTTGCCCAGCATGGGAAGAAGCTGCTGTAGGGTCAGCATTTTGAATTTTGGAACAATGAGGGATGTGTTTAAAGCGGACAGGTCGAGTATAGGCCTCCATTTGCTCTCTTTTCTTGGTACCAGGAAGAGTGTGGAGTAAAATCCCTTTCCTTGTTCCATAGATTGTACCTTTTCCACAGCTCTCATTCTTAATAGTTGAGATATTTGCTTTAGAGCTTCTGCCCTTTGAGTAGGTGGTAGGTTTGGCATTCCTCTCTTTCCTGGTAGAGTATGGAAATGGAACCTGTAACCTTGGTCTATAGTTTGCAAAATCCATTTTTCCCTTGTGATGCAATGCCAGTTCTTTGAAAATAAGGTTAGCTTTCCGCCTAAGGGTGCTTCCAGTTGTTCCCTGGTAGGTGGTGCCACAGCCAAGTCACTGTGATTGTGTTGTTGTAGTGGTGGTGGCTACGTCCGTGCCTCGCTGGTTGTTACCCTGCCACTGGCGTCCCCTGTAGGCACCCCTGGATTGGTTTCTGCCTCTTGAACGCCTATTCCTGCCTCTCTGTGTCTTAGAGGAGTCCGGAAAGGACCAATTTTTGGAGGGCCAGTTCCTGCTAAACCTTGGAGGTTGAACCTGTAAGAAATCTTTCACTGTTTGTACAGATTTCGCCTTCTCTTCCATCTTTTTTAGTACCTGCTGTGCAGGGGAACCAAATAAATTGACCTTGTCCATGGGTGCATCCAAAAGCTTTGATTTGACATGGTCTGGTAATGCCTGCTCTTTCAACCATGCATGTCTCCTGATAACTGTGCCAGTCATGGCTGATCTAAAGGAAGCCTCCAGTGCATCATAGCCACATTTTAAAGAATGGTTACTAACCTGCTGTATGTTATGTACCATTTCCTGAACATATTTTTATCTAAAGATTCTTCAGAGGACAGCTTTTTAGTTAACTGGTCAAGCATAAACTCTTGATATTGAATCATATGAAATTGGCAGTTCAAAGCCCTAGCTGACAAAGTAGCAGAGGTGTAAACTTTTTTACCCCATCTCTCTAAGGACCTGGATTCCCTTTCAGAGGGGAGGGTTTTTTTAGTAGATGTAGTTGCTACAGCTTTAGGACCCTGGGAGATAGTCTCTGGGTCTGCAAAAGGAGCCTTGTATAAATGGTGATGAGTGTCCGGGACCCTGTAGAACCTATCGGGCTTAGCAGGGGCCAGAGGTAATGAATCAGGAGCAGTGCAAGCATCATTAAATGCATCATCTACAACAGAAAGAACTGGAGGTATAGCTAAAGGCCTATGTTGTGGCAAATGTAGAAAGGTTCTAAGCCTTTTTCTGGAGTCTGAGAAATCTTGGCCCTGCCACTGAAATTGTTCCCTCATAGCATGCAAGGTTTCCCCAAAGGAAAATTCCTCAGGTGGAGAGGCTGAAGGAATGGACTCTTCAGCATCAGAGTCTTCGTAAGGGGAATAAGGAGCCTCAGGAGGGTCTGTATGTTCTGAGTCATCAGAGGAATCATCTGTGGATACTGGCTCAGGGGGCTCTGCTCTAGGCCTCTTCTCTGGAGGTGGATGAGAGGTCCTGTCTGGATGAGGCTGGGATCCACGAATTAAAGAAATGAGATCCTCAGCCAAAGAAAGCATATGGGAACTGGTGCTGGGCCTGAGAGAGGGGGGTTTGGCAGGCACCGTTTTTGAAGCTTTGGCTGCTTTAGCCCTGGCAAAGGCCTTAATAGACATGGCTGCAGGAGGCCTAGCAGCTCCACGTGCAGGGGTTGAAATATCCAAGGGAATAGTGTCTGATAATTCCTGCGAAACCGCAACAGAAGGTTGGATTTCAGAAGCCAATTCTACCAGGTTGGAAGAGGCGTCGGTAGAAGGCATGGTTTCGGCTGAAGAAAGAACCGCTTGCTCGGTTTCGGCCGAAACAGAGACACTCGCGGTTTGCTTATCCGCGGTTTCGGCCGAAACCGCGGACCGCGAGTGTCGGTCCTTTTCTTTGCGTTTTTTGGTAATTTGTGTAGTCGGAGGATCCGACGGCATAATATAGGCAAAATCAGAGCCGAAAAACTGCTCAGCAAACACCGAACGACGTCTAAGCGTCCATCGGTTAAAAGAAGCACAGGCTAGACAAGCTGCTACGTCGTGGTCTGGGCCTAAACAAGGTAAGCAGTAGGAGTGGAAATCTTTATGAGGTATTTGTTTCCCACAAGTTAAACAGTTATTCACTTTTTCTGACATCGGCTGAGGCAAGAAAGAGTCCCCAACGGGGTACTTAGCTTTTTAGAAGTCTTTGAAGTAGTATTCGGTAGTAGTAATCTCTGGATCTGACCAACCGGCACTTGCGAACAGCTTCTGCTTCGGGTGCCACGCGGCAAGAAAGACTGAGGAAAATGGCGTCGGCGGATGCCTTTATACCCGAAAAACTGCAGCGATGATGTCGGGTGAAGTGCGACACCAGCCGAAGCCAGACCCAGACTTTGGAATCCGGCCGACCGAAGGGCTGCCTGACGACAGGACTACCCATTTGTAAGGACTGCAGATGCATCCTTGAAGGACATCAGGAGTACCTGGAGGAAACTCACGAGAATGCAGGGAGACTATGCAAACTCCACACAGAAGGCACCGCAGCCAAGAATCTAACAGGAGAACCTCTTGCTGTTAAGGTGACTGTTCACCTCTGCACCACTCGCCCTTACACGATAGCAAATACAACTATTTACATATTTGACCTTTGTCTGGTCCAGGTAAAGAGGTATTAATTCCTGCTTATTTACTGTCATAAACTTTATGCTTTTCTAAATATCCTGACAACCACGTAGCACAAACAAAATCGCGTAGCCTCATACAAAAGCTCTCATCTAGATGAACAACATGCTTGTAACAGTATGTGTGTAACTTGAGTGGTTGCTGAGATATTACAAGTTGTTTACAAAACATTATAAACTTAATACCTACTATGTTTACTGTGACTTATAAAATCTACTTTAAGACCTAGTACCTATAGAACAGCATTTAAATTTCTTTAGTAACCCATACGGCTCCAGAGGTTATGTACATCTGTCTGAACCTCAGCACTGAAATAAATAGGACATGCTGGAGGGACAGATTCATAACCCAGAGGCTCCCTTCACTCTGGAATAAAATCCAGCCCAGGTTAGGCAGAGTCCCTCATTGACTCTCCAAGAGGAATCTTGATGAGTGGATGGGAGATCGTAGGTTTAACCCGGGTATCACTTCTGTGTCACTGTTAGACAGAGGCACAGTATACTAACCTCGAAAAAGGGCATAGCAAAATTAATTTAAAATGGATGGCGAAAGCCAAACACATTCTGGCTAGGCTTATAAATGCCCGAGGGCAGACGGCCTAGTATGAACCTATGAAATGTGAGGACATAACTTGATTCTATCAAAAAAGCTTAGGCTTCTCTCTTCATGAATGCCATAAATTAAAACAATGTCCTGCAAACTGCTATTTTGATCACTACTGTGGAAATACTGGTCTGACTTGATTCAGATTTCAGAGTAAAGGGAAGGAGGAAACAGTTGCATCCTAATGTCCGAGACCCCAGTAAGAAAATCTTTGTACATTTCAAAGTCGCCGTTTTCCATAAGATGTAATGGAAGCAAGTAACACATTTTAATCCTCTTCTAACTTGTTCACGTCTAAACTATGTTTCATTCAGATACAAAGAATGTCCACTCCCTTTGTTCCACTGCTACCTTGTGCCTGCCTTTACAAATGATCTGCTTTGCTGAAGGGTTACCACAGTCTTTTAAGTTTAGTCTTCGAAACCTTTGTTCAGTCTCTTTACACATACAATAATCTCTCTTAACGTGGTAAAAAAAAGAAATGAGAAAGCCAAAATCTCTGTCTAGAACAAAATCTAAATTTAGTACAAAAGATGGTACGGTAATCTGAATTTAGGCTACTATATCTGTATATGCTTTAAGAAGTTGCTATGTTAACAAGAACAAAATGAACATCAGAAGACAGGACTGTACCTAATATCACCTGTCCAGTTCAGTTCACTGCTCTGTAACAGTTGTAAGGACCACCAAGGCTGTACCTATGCATAAATGCCAATGTAAAAAAAAGAAATCTAAAGATCCCAAGAGGTTAAGTATATTAATACTGATGTTAGGTTAACTAATGCTTCAGCACACAAACTCTTGACTGATAATAATGCATTCTACAGACATTTTCCATCAAAAAAAAGGGTGCTAACATACCTTTAAGTTACCAAAGCACTTAGAACTACAAACTCAAACAATGTTATGCAACAATAAACCAAACAAGTAACAGAAAAAAAAAGAATTCAATTTGCAAAATGAACAGTTTTTTTTTTAATTAGAGCTGAAACAATTCCTATAAAGCATCAGCTGCTAAGTCATGTGGCAATAGTATGGAGAATCAACAGGAACTGTTAAAATCTAACATACAATGGCTAAATAGCATCAATAGCCAAAACAAATCCATGTTCAGGCAGCAAATGTTCCAAAGGATAAGTCTCAAAACTCTTAACGAGTCTTCAAATTAGCAAGCCACTAAAGATCTTGGGACCATAAATCTCCCATTGGATGGGAGCATAAACATAGTTTGAACAAGCTACTCCTACCTAACAAGGCAATACAGATTACGAGTTATCTGCACTATGACTTGGAACCTGCATGGCCAAAATCCCCAAAATAAAAAGCTGATGGTCATTAAGCCCATCCACATGGCTTTAGACAAAAAGCAAAAGCTACTTCCTAGACTCTGCAAAAGTACATTCAAAGTCCTTTGCACTGGTCAGAACGCAAACTTTTGGCAGCTTCACAAAGCACCACACAAATTCATGTATTCACTCCAAATAAATGAGCTTCCACACACTCTATGGAGACCAACATCATACAACTCCACAGTCCTTTGCAGTAGTTGGAGAACATTTGTGTCCCCACACAGCTGCACACAAATCCATGTATTCACTACAACTAAATGAATCGCCAAACATTCTATAGCCACAGATGCCAACATCACATGGCTCAGTTTTTTTTTCAGTTGGGGATTCCATCATCTACTTTCAGCAAATACAATCACAATACACTTGCTGTTTTCCAAGACCAACAGTCTAGGGAAATAATTCAAGCCATTTTCTACTGAAAAATGAAAGGTTTAACAGTACACTACATTCCGGCAGCCATCGGTTATCAACTTGAAAGCCATACTACAATCTGCATTTTTCATAAGGAAACATTTCATATATAGAAAAATCTTCCAAAATCTTTACAGGGCTAAACTTCTTACCTCTGATACATCATTCCTTCTGAATTATTAAATACAGTGGGAGGCATAACTGAACTATTAACATCTGCATTTCTACAGGTCAATGGCTAATGGCTGTTATGTACCTCAAAAACAGATTGTATCAATTGTTCACTGATGAATCTCAACTACGTTTGTAACCATGTTTAGTATATGTCACCATATTTTAAAACTGAGGTTCTCCCGTTCGATTCTCGGTGTGGCTTGGGAGTGCCTTCTGTGTGGAGTCTGCATGTCCTCCCCGCGGTTGGGTAGCGTTCGAAAGACAAGCGTGCGTAAATGGGCGTGCCTTCATTGAAGGTTGGTCATCGAGCTGGCACCTCGGCGTTTCGTAAAAATCTACTGACAATCATTAGCGGACCGGAGTTCCACTGTGGTGACCCCTTACCGGGAAAAAGCCGAAAAGACAAACAATAACTATGTTCTACAGCTGTTTTACATCTATGTTTTATTCTTGTCTTACGTCCTCAGCTGGACTAATGTCTATATTTATATGCTATGTTTCTTTAACTGTATAATGTAACAATACTTAATGTGGAGCTTTTCTCCCCAGGCCTCCGCTGAAAATGGACCTGTGCCCAGTTGGACTCTCCCAGTCAACAAATGTAAATAAATAAATACAGGTGAAGTACCACAAACAATGCAATTTTAAAGCTCATTTTCATGCTTTTCACTTGTACCATCTTCTCATTTAATTCAAGGGGATAAAACACTTTTCCTACAATAAGGAAAAAATCCCAGCCAAGTAATCATCTGACAACTTAAATCAATGTTCCAAGTCTGGTGTGAAACTGTAAAACCTGCTTTGGTATAACACTACTTTTAAAAGACACAGCCTATCTGCAGATGTACTCTATTCCCCATCTTGAACTCTGGCAGAACTCAAAAAATACTCAGCAAACATACAGAGTACTGGGACAAATTTCAACGAAACATCTTGCAACTATTAAAACAGGCTTCAGCTGTTTGCATCTGTAACTACATCCTAATTAAATTCAGATCTCTCCCTGTGGGCAGTTCAGTGCACAGAAACAGAAAATGAACCCTTCCCCCCACACCACGCTACACTGGTAATCAGTAAAACATGCCAGACAACAGATAATTTAAATGCCTTACATAGAGACGATGCATATACATTTTAACATATAGGCACAACTATACATAACCTCAGCAGCAGCAGCTCAGCCAAAGATGAAATACTTTGAGATAAATGCTATGTAAGCAAACATCCAGGAACTATGCCATCATCCATCATATAACGAACGTTTTTGCTTTGAATTACCCTGGTCAGAAAGTTTTGAGTCAAATTCCAACATGTTGTTTCCACTACTTTTCCTACGACAGTTGCAATGAACACTAATCAGTACAGAATGCTGATTATGGACTAGCTTTCAGACAAATGCAGATTTTGGTACAGTCTGCATACTCAAGCTATTGAGATTCTTGTAAGATGATTAACATACTGAAGTGGTACATAACATTTTGTGACTTCTACATAAAAAGTACAGTCGGAGACAGTTATTCAACTCAGGTGAGCTCTTTCTTCATAAATGGTACTTATTGTCCTACCGCTATAAAACGCACTGGCAAAAACATTTACTTTTCAATCTCTCCTCCCTTCTTTGTATTACCCATAAAATAAGCAGCCCTTTATCATTTACGATGCACAAACAAAAATGTAAAGTTAATCATCACCTTTGCTTGTCTTTTTCTATTTAACAAGAACTAAAACAAAAAACTGTGCATGTGTGGCTGTGTGCGGTTCTGTCTTGTAATGGTTTGGACTGCATCTAACAGCAACAAGCTAAAACATATCACAATGGCTACTATGTATGTATCAAAGTGTTCATTTGATCACAAGCTCAACAAAGTGAAAGTGTGTGTGTGTGTGTGTGTGTGTGTGTGTGTGTGTGTGTGTGTGTGTGTGTGTGCGTGTGCAATTGCTCTCATGGAGCAGAGTTCCAATGCTTAGCGCGGTTTGTCTCTGAAAGCAATAACCTAAAATATATTACTGATGGTATCATCTATGTATTTGTTTATGCATTTGATCAGAATGCAACACCTGTGGTCCTGGGCCTCAGAAACCCCCTGTTGGGCATTACTGCTTACTTATTTTACCTGATTCAGTGGTGTAATTTCCTTCAGTCTCCTCCACAAAGTGGCTCAGTGGGACAACACGGTCAACAAATGAACAGATAAAAATAAATTCTGAATTCTTGAGACTGATCCATGTTTTTACATATTAGATCACATGTAAACATATCTTTCAGCCTCTAAGCATTAAAATTCATAGTGCTGGTCTTCAAAAATAGCAGAGGACCCAAAAGAGGAGCACTTGTTTTATGGAACAGAATTCAGTCAGATACTAGACATAATATAGCTTGTGATGAGGAATCTTTCTTGACTTAACATAATACTTAAAAGGTCTTGACCTCATACATACAAGCTAAAGGGTTTGATCATTACTTCTGGTTACTAGTTAGGCTTGTATACGTCTGCAGACTGGCAGCATGTTATTTGCATAAGAACCTATTTAATAATGTAGAAATCCATGAACAGGTTTATCTTTATGAATAAAATCAGAAGAAAATCAGTAAATCTAAGAGGAGCAACACAGAAATCTGAAACCAAAAATTAGAGCTATGCTTACAACATAGCAGCAGGGATGAATGCATGGGAGGCGAACTAGATAAGACCATTCAGATTCAAGCATTGTGATGGGGGATACCTTCTGGTAATCAGACAAGGTTAACAACTGATTTTAAAAAAATATGGAGTCAATTTTTTTTTAAGATTTAAATAATTTTACTTTTTCTGAAGAGAAAGGAGAATTACTGTAGGCAAATCCAGAACCTCAATATATTCACAGACCAAAATTAGACAGGTATTCACCAATGCATTCTTTTTATTTAAATGCCACAGTCTGCAAAGTTCAAGCTTTAATCAGAGAATAACATCTTCCTAGTTCAAACAGTTTTGATATCAGTGGAGACACCCCCATAAAAAGAGTACAAGACCTCTGCCCTGCAGTTTTAAATCACATTCTAAAAAGAAAAATATCAACACGTACTACCCTACGTAACCACAGATGAGATGAGCAGATAGTACCATTACTCTTGTAGTGTATTCATAATCTCAATGTGATAAATCACAAGAAGACATCAGTCTACCAGCCTGATTTACAGAGCAATCAGATGCCAAGATAAAATAAGACGTTACAAATCATGGCTGTCAAAAGTAAGCCCAGTGGTAAAGGAGACTGTAACCTGTGCCACTTGTTTAGGGATAATGCTGATATATTCCACTTGTGATCTTTTTACTGCTAAGAGTGACCAACAAATGTTCCTGTATCTTCAATACTTACCAACAGACAGAGGTTTACTGGCTCGCTAACACATAGCCATGCAAACAACTAGATAACAAAGAGATTAACTAAGAAACTATTACTAATTAAGGTCTCTTGGTGTCTAGTCTACTCACAAACAATCACATGTAGGAAAAAATATAAAACACAACCATTCAAACCCACAAATGCAGAAAGAGTAAGCACTCTGAAAAATCATTAATGAAAAAGATGTGGGTGGGAACTCTTACTACAGTATTGATCTTATCTGAGCATCTAACTGCAGTCAGTACCCTCACAAAATTAGGTTGCAACATGCCCTGTAATAATGAAGAACCAACACCAACTCTACTTCTGGACTGAACAGCTAATTTGTAATGTTTGTCAGAGATGTGTAAAGAAGTCCGAACAGCATCATCTCAATTACTCTAATACCTATTCTAGAAGAAGGTCACTGTGGTGTTAGCTTCTCGTCTGAAGCATGCTCTTGTCCAACCAGTGCTTTCCATGGGTGTCACAGCAGAATGTGATGCGTTAGGTCACTCATGTTGAAACATACTGTTTTGATAACTGGCTGCTCTGCTTCATCAGCAGTAAGGCTACAGCCATTTTCCTGAATTTTTAGCTTATTAGTATAGTACATCAGCAGTCCAAGTATATCCACAGTATCCAGAATCCTTTCCCTGTTAGTATTTTATCTGAAGTATGTGACTAACAGCGGGATGGGTTGGTCTTGATAGAATTTAGAGTCAGTCAAGCAACAGGTGGCACACTCGCTTTTGATACTGGAAGACCAGAAGTCTGAAGGTCCTATTCCCATTTCATGTGACTGGATTGCTGACACTGCAGTGCGGCACTAGGTGGGTGCTGCACTCCTGAATGTGTTGCCCTTCAGATGAGGCATTAAACAGAGGTCCCATTTGCTTGAATTGGTGGTAGCTCAGGTAGATGCAAAAGATCCAATGGCATGTATTGAAAGAGCAGTGGAACTTTCTCAATGCCCTAGCCAAACTTCCCATAGTAGTAGAAATATCACTTCAACTCTCCCTGGAAAACAAGCCACTAGCATAGTAGGACTAACTCATTTTGCAAAGGATAAATACTATAAATAAATTCACAGTCTGCTTAAGCAGTGAAGGAGGAGTCAGTCTCCAATGATCTATTGTCCTTGTGGAAAACTAATGCTATCTCCACATTACAGTCTGCAACTCAATCATCCATGACGAATTGATGGATACCAGAAAAAGTCTTTCAGGATTAACATTTTACAGTGTCTACTCTATCAGGTTGAAGAGAAAAGTTGAACTTTTAGCTGATTAAATCATGGTGATCTGAACTGTCCTGGAGGCTTAAAGTGGAAAGTGCTCAATGACAGTTTCACTGCAGAGACAGCGGAAACTAGACAGTCCAGTGACAAGCAATACAGCAGACCTTTAAAAAAAGAATAGTGCAAAGGTATGAAGAACAGTGAAAGAAAGAAGCTGCTTTCTTCCACAGCATTAGAAAAAACAGTTCTGCTTAGGTAAAAAGGACTTTATTTGTATTCTCACATCCTGTAAGATACAAACCACTTCAAGGATAACAGGAGTCTACAAGGAACCTGAAATCTTCCAGGCCATTGGCATAAGTCACTTGAGGATGCAGTAGACCACAGTCCCTTCTTGCTAAGTAAACAGACTGTAATACAAGAGAAGGATTACTGGTTCTGATCAACTGCATCAGTCAAGACACATCTGGTTCTCACAGCTAAGACAGATGCCAGAATAAAACATGTTTTCTTTTCTTATAGTATCAACATCAGCCCCATTTTTCTCTACACAACATTGGGGTGCTTCATCAAATGTCACTAGCTTTTAATACCACTCTCCTACCTTCTTCAACAGTCATGTTAGACTGTCGCATGTCTTCTCTTACATGATCCATCTATCTCTTTACCGAATGTTCTTGTTTCCTCTTCTGTTCTTCCTGTTTCTACCAAATCTTCTTCACCAAATGGTCTGCTTTCCTGACATGTGACCAAACCACCACAGCCTGTTCTCTCTGATCTTTTCTGCAACTGGAGGTACTCTGGATTCTGCTTTAATTTCTTCATCTGTCCCACCAGTGTATATGCTAACACTCATCTCGAGCACTTCATCTTCATTACCGCTTCCCTCACCTGCTCTGTGTTCACTGCCCATGTTTCTGTACCACAGTGAAGTACTGGTTGCATCATTGTTTTGCATACTGTCCTTTTCAACTCCTTTGGTATTCGTCTATTAAACACTCCCCCGATACTCTGTTAGTTAGCTGCAAGCTACTCGATTTCAGGTTTGACTTCCTCAATATGACTTCTCCTCAACCAACCCTCCCAGAGATCTGAAGCTGTTAATTTGTTCCACTATTTTCCCTTCTGTATCAATTTTCAGTTTCTTCTGATTTGCCCCATTTGCTAATGACAACTATCTTGTCTGTACTCAGCTTTATCTCATGTGTCTTCAGTTTTAAATTCAAGTCCCTTCTTACTTGCTGAAGTTCCTTTTCAGACTGCTTGTAATGCCATATTGTATGCATACAGCAGCATTGTTAATCTGTTCTCTCTGACCTGTTTGCTAATGTAGTCCATCCATCACCAGTATGAACAGCAGTGGGCTCAGAGCTGAACCCTGGTGCATATCCACTCCCACAGGGAACCCCTCCAAGTCTACACACTGTTTGTACTTGTGTCACTGGTACTTGTACATAGCCTGCACTAATTCACCCAATGTTTCTGGGACTTCATACCATCTCAGGACTGCCCAAATTAGCTTTCTCGGGACCCTTTAATAGGCTTTTGCCAAGTCTAGGAATGTTCAGGTGGACTCTTTCCTCAGTCTCTAGCTTCTCTCTCTCTCTCTGTTGCACTGCAAACATTAGTTTGGTTGTGCTGCATTCAGATCTGAAACGAACTGTTCATCTCCCATCTTACTACTTTCATATCAATGTGTTTATCATGTACATTAAGAGAAATTTTTTTGCCTTTAACTAAAGATTTCAGTAAAAAGTTTTCTCTTCTTATAGTAACAAAGCAGAAATGGGGAAAAAAAACCTGCATACAAAATGTTGGCTCCACCTATTCAAGAATGCAAGACTGCTGAACATGAAGTCCTTGAGCAAGAATGTTCATTTAGCAGTTGATCTGTGATGCAAACAGGTCTGTTATGGGCTGCTTGGTATCTCTGTGATTTTTATAAAGACACTTTTATTCAACTTCCATTCCTGTCAGGATCTGATCCCTGCCCAGGCAGTCTGCTAAGGAGTTCTGTCAGCTAAAAATGAAGACTTCCTGAAAGTTTAAGTTGAGATTGACTGTCCAGCTCCACAGTAACATGGCTAACCTCTAGAAAGGCTAGGAGTGTGTGTTCCACTTCCTGCTAACATACTACATCACTACAGTGCTGTTCATGAGTACTTAATAGAACACTGCATTCAAACGGCAGAGAGGAATGCAGGATCCTGTGAATGGCCATTACCTCCTTCAGGCTGATATGCTTCTTCCTTTGCTCTTTGGACCATCCACCTTGTAACTCTGAATTACAGCAAGCAAGCCACCATGTACAGTCAGATGCATTTGTAGTTAAGTTCCCTTTCTGATTTTGAAGAGGTGGAAGGTAGCTGTGCTACTAACTTAGCTTGGCCCATTACTCAAATTACTTACTAAGAGAGGCATCTGAGGGAGACCACTCTGAAAACAGCCTGTGCTGATTCTGCATGTTCTTTAGGTGCTAAAATACTTTTTATATACAGTCCTGTGTGGCTGCCTATCAAGATAGAAGGCAAGAAACATTGGGCTTTGAGAAATGTCTTTGCTAGAGCTCTAGGAAGTGAGAAAGGAAAAGGTCTCTTGATTACTTCAGACTTTGTTGTGGCAACTAAAATTTGTAAATCATTTTCCTAAAAATGCCAACCAGGAACAAATTCTCATGGAAGGTTCCAAGCAAAATATCTTTTCAAGAGTTCTAGAAACAATAAACCATGAGGTACAAAGCTTTCTGAAGTGCCTCTACAAAAAAGGCCTAAAAAGCAACTAAATGGACAAACATTCACTCCTTACATTCTTAAGTATGAGGTTGCATGAAACCCCATTTAGTGAAGGCCCTGGGTACAGCAGAGAAGCCAAAGGACAAAGAGGTAAATTGGTGGCCTGGCTTTTGTACTCTACATCTGAGAAAAGTGGGACTCTGCATAAGCCCTCCTGTCTCAACATTAGATCTTTGTGAAGCCACTACAGTAATAAGAAAGAAAAAGGTCCCTTTTCCAAATCTAGTACCCTCATCAAAGGAGTCTGTTTCTCTACCCGTTGACTATGTTTCATGGTTCGCTAATGCCCTTTTGGTATTCTTGCATAATCAACATTTCCAGTGTTTCATCAGAACACCCAATACCTTATCCACACCTAGGAATGCATATCACATTCTACTGCACCTGTCTGTTAGCTTAATAGAAGTTTTTCACATCATCATTGCTTACAGTAAAACCGAAATGCATCTCTGTGGAATATAATGATTTCTAGGATCTACCTTTTCTGGGTTTTTTTATATACTATTTTTTGTTTTGTGTATGCAATAATTAACATTTGATGCTTTGCCTTATACTGAACTGCACTGTATGACATCTTGAAAGACTTGTTGACAGTGGCTCTTTTATCCCTGGTCTTCTGCGGGAAAGGCACCTGTCATGGCACAGTCAGACTTTTTCTGCTAAAGAAATGCTGATAAATAAATACATTATAATTTCTGTGTTACTTTCTACATTCCTGTGTAGTATTCTCAGTGGCTTCCTTCTCTGTATGAGCCAATGCAGGTGCAATGCTGGAAATGAACTGACGCAAGCACAAGCACTGATCCATTGTGTGTCTAGTACTGGAATATATTCTCAGTTGTTTATTTAAAATTTGTTAACTGGGTAAGTGGATTGCTCTATGAATCCTCTTCAGCCACAACCCTGGTCACATGGGCAAATGTACAAATAATATATATATATATATATATATATATATATATATATATATATATATAGATAATATCATCCACAATCATGTTTTTGGGAGAGGGATGAAAATACAGTACTCAAAGAAAACCTATAGCTCAAGGAGACATGGAATGACCATACAAACTCCACAGAGGGACAGGAAGTCCAGACTGAATCCTTCATCCTAAAACTCTGCACTAAAGATTACCAGTGAGCTTCTGACCAAACTCTGGATTATAAAAATCAAAGCAGTATGTAATTACTCCCTTAATGCACAAAGACAGGACATACTGATCTGACAGACCCAGTAAGCTGATCCATAGTTCTAGCATCTCAAGGAGCTGCTGCCCTCAGATTAACAATCCACCAAAAGAAATGAAACAACTGGCTAAAAATTCCTTTTTTTTAATAATTTGAATTTCCCTCAAAGTTAGGGATATTCCCTGGAGGGTGTTGAATGGATACATACACCCACATCATCACATCCAACATAGAGCTTATGATGCAAGGACTTGACTGCATGTGCGATGTGGGGAATCCTGGCAACGGATAAGCAGCTTACAATGACCATCTATTTGCTCAGTCTGGCGACTAGTGTATCAATGTCTCACTATGAAGTCACCTACAACCAGGACATTTGATTGTGTAGATGTCCTCAACATACAGTTGAGGGGTGAAGAAATAGACCTGCCAGACTGGAGAAGGGACTTTTTTTTTTTTTTTTACTCATCAACTTATAGGTGAGGAGCACCAGATCAGACAATGACAGTGGGCAGCAGGTGAGCCAGCCAAGGCTCTGAAAAGGGCAAAGGCGTGACACATGCCTGAACACAAATGGGTGTTAAACAAGGAGGGAAACTAGAAAAAGTAAAGAGGGGTGAGCAATCCTAACTAAGGAGCAGAAGCATTTATATTGGCAGCTACAGAGAAAGGCTGGAAAAGGATGGGAAGATGAAATTAAAAGACAAGATGATAAAACTGACAAAAACAAACATTTTTAAAATGGAACAGAAGACAAAGATGCAAGGTGTTCTTTTCTAAAGAAGTGAAGTGTATATGATTTCCTACTGCAGATGATGAATGGGGAATTATTTCCATATTTAAAGTTGACAATCCTGCAAAAGGGGGGGCATGAAAAAGGGAAGTGGAGAATTAGGCTCAATTACACTCTGGTGATGGCAAAAACCTTGGAAGCATTACAGGTACAGTCTATAAAGGGAGAACGACTAATCAGAGCATTTGCTCACACCTTGGTAGGGGAGGGTTTGGTGTAACAGTTAAGGTCTTTACCTCAGAGCTACAAGGTCTGTTTCTGACCTCTAGTTATTGGCTAGACTTATAACAGTCTGCAGACTGATGGGCTAGCATTTACATATGAACCTGTAAGAAAAAGTACACCTGTGCATAATTTGAGGCAAATATTACATTAAGGGGTACAGGGGAGACAAATTACAGAGAAGAAAAGTACAGTTGTGTACACTTACCATAAATGTAGAAGTTTGACTGTATTCACTGTTGCAGTCATTACATTTGGGTAATCCGGTTGGCAGGTTGCCCTCAGCCTGCCTGAATTCCACAATCTTGGGTCCTGCGTCGGCTGCTGTCGCCCCTTCTCTGACATCAAGTTGTCAGGGGTATAAAAGAATCAGCCAACGCCATTTTCTTCAGTTTTTCTTGCCCCAGATGTCAGGTGCCCCCAAAACGGGTAGCCAAACTTTATATATATATATATATATATATATATATATATATATATATATATATATATATATATATATATATTCAGAAATACAGTAATATAAATTTTACCTTCATCTATAAGCAAAAACACCACAAAGGTAGTATAAATCAGAGAAGGAAAGATAAGATCCAAAAGAAAAAAGGGGGAAGGTGGGTGGGTAACCTGGACTGCAACAGTGAATATACACTCGAACATCTACATTTATGGTAAGTGTACACAACTGTACTATGTTCTTCGTGTTTCACTGTTGCAGTCATTAGTTTTGGGTGGAGTCCCAAAGCTATGGTTGGGAGGCTGGAGATAAACAGTATTAGGAGTGGCTATGAGGCCCTGCAGAACTGCAGTGGCAAAGCCTGCCCTGGATGTAGAGTGGCAGATGATAATGTTTAGTAAAGGTGTGCACTGATCTCCAAGTAGCCGCTTCTAAGATGTCTCTGGTTGGTAATCCACTGAGAAAGGCTGCTGAGGTGGCTGCAGCTCTGGTGGCATGAGGCCTAATGCTCTTAGGCACTGGCTTGCCATGGTATAAGTAGCAGAAACGAATGCAGTGGCCTAACAACTTAGAAATAGTCTGCTTTGAGATGGGCTTTCTTTGTGATCCTGCAGCATATGCCACTAGTAATTGCTCTGTCTTCCTGAATGCTTTGGTTCTGTCCAAGTAGAATCTAAGCTGTCTGTGTACGTCCAAAGAATTCAGAATTCTCTCCCCCTTGTTCTGTGGATTTGGGTAAAATGTAGGCAGATGGATGGCTTGGTTAAGAGCCACACTGGACACTACACTTTAGGCATAAATGTTGGGTTTGTCCTCAGGGAGACCCTGTCTGGATGAAAAATGATGAAAGGTTCCACAGCCATGAGTGCCTGTAGCTCTGAAACTCGTCTTGCAGAAGTAATTGCTAAGAGCAGAGCCGTTTTCCAATATAAAAACTTCATTTCCGCAGTAGCAGTTGGCTCAAAAAGAGGCAGGGTGAGCTTTTCCAAGACATAGTTGAGGTCCCATGTAGGTGTTGGTAGTCTCCTTGGGGGCCTTACATTTTTGGCTCCTCTGAGATACTGCCTTAATAAAGGGTGAGAAAAAAGTGGTGGCTCTGTATTGTAATGAGCCAAAATGGCAGAGGCATGAATTTTAATTGATGAAAAAGATAGGCCTTTGTTCAGCATCTCAGTTAAGTATTGCAAAATCTGAGGAATATTTGGTACCGCTGTATCAATTCCTTGTGCCTGGTTCCAGGCACAGAATCTCTTCCATTTTCCAGCATAAGACTTTCTAGTACTAGGCCTCCTGGCTTCCAGAATAACATCCATCACAGCTTTACTGAGTGGTGTTTTTTGTATGACTACATTACCCGCCATGCTGCCAAAGTTTAATGTCCTGAGATGGCTGTGTATGATCTGACTGTTTGGCTGGGACAGTAGTCGAGGTATTTGAGGTAGGGTCCAAGCTGGGTATAGAGATAAGTTCCTTAGTATTGGATACCTGTACTGGCGTGGCCAGTCTGGGGCAATCAGCATCATCTTTGGCTTCTCCTGTCTGACCTTTAGGAGCACCTTGGGGAGGAGAGGCGGTGGAGGAAAGGCATATACCGATAGGTTTTTCCAGCTGAAAGATAGAGCATCCACTTTCCATGCTTGTCTGTGATAAGTCCTTGTGCAGAATCTTTTTAGTTGATAATTGAGAGGGGAGGCAAATAGATCTATGTCCGGGCATCCCCATTTCCTTGTTATCATGCTGAAGACTTGTGGATCCAGCTTCCACTGGGCGGGATCCATGAAGTTTCTGCTTAGTTCATCTGCCAGAGTATTTTCCTTTCCTGGCAGGAATTGTGCTTGCAGATGTACTTGGTAAGTCAAAGCTGTGTCCCACAACGTCATGGCTAGTCTGCAAAGGGGGTAAGAATGTGTGCCTCCCAGCTTGTTTATATACCACATGACCGTGGTGTTGTCATTCTTTATCAGTAGTTGTCCCGGATGAAGTAGGTCCTTGAAGGCTGTCAGGGCATTTTGAACAGCTAACATCTCTTTTTGATTGATATGTAGATGCATTTGGTTTGAGGACCATGTGCCCTGAATGCATCTTCCTGCCATGTGGGCTCCCCCAGGCATAGTCTGATGCATCCGTTGTTAGTGTCTGCCTGGCTGGAGGTAATGTGAATGGCTGTCCTTTGTTCTGATGACAAGCCTTTGCCCACCATCGAAACTCCTGTTGCAGGCAGGGAATGAGAGTAATCATTGTTTCCAGGCTGTGGCAATGTTGAGTCCAAACACTTTTTAGGTACCATTGAAGTTTCCTCATATGCAGTCTTGCATATGGAATTAGTAGGATGCAGGATGCCATGAAGCCCAAAGCCTGCAGAATTTTTCTTGCAGATAACTGGGCCTTTGTTGCCAACATTTTGAAATAGGTAGTCAGTTGCCTTTGTTTGTCTGGCGTGAGATAAGCCATCTGGGCAGTTGTATTCAAGCTTGCACCCAGGAATGTTATCTCTTGTGAGGGTACTAGTTTATATTTCTTTTTGTTGACTGTGTACCTTAGGCATTTTAGAAATCTTTTCACAAACGCCAGGTTGAAGAAGAATGTCCTTGTTCTCTGCTTGAATGAGACAGTCATCCAAGTAAGGATATATTTGTATTCCTCTCTGTCTGCAGAATGCAATTACTGGTGCCAGGCACTTTGTAAAGACCATGGGCGCAGTAGATAAGCCAAAGGGCAGTGCAGAGAATTGGTAATGCATTGAACCAGCCTTGAATCTTAGGTATCTTCTGCATGATTGTCTGATTGGAACATGCAGGTATGCCTCTTTTAGGTCTAAAGTCACAAGCCAAGCATTCTTGCCCAGCATGGGCAGAAGCTGCTGCAAAGTCAACATTTTGAATTTTGGAATATCCAGGAAAGTGTTCAGAATAGATAGGTACAGTATCGGCCTCCAGGTTTTGCCCTTTCTGGCTACCAAGAACAGTCTTGAGTAAAAACCTTGTCCCGGCTCTTGCTCTGGTACTTGTTGAATGGCCCCCATGTCCATGAGGGATGAGACTTATTTTTGTGCCTCTGCCCATTGACTTTTTGGCAGATCTGGCCAGCCATTTGCCTTTGGAAGAGTATGGAAATGAACTTGTAGCCTTGTGACACTGTTTAGAACCCACTTGTCCTGGGTTATGATGTGCCAATTTTGAGCAAAAAGTGCTAATTTTCCCCCAAGGATGCTGCCAGAAGATAAGTGCTTGGTGCAGGCAGGGGGAAGTCATTGGGACTGTTTTCTGTATGTTTGTGATCCATCTTCTCCAGCTTTGGAGGTAGAAGCACCCCATTTCTTGGACCTATAAGAACCTTGCCCCTGGGACCTGCCCCTAGGGCATCTGGATGTGCCCCTTTGAGGTCTGTCTGACACAGGAAAGGACCAATGTTTTGTAGACCAGTGTCTACTAAAACTAGGTGGCTGGACTTGTAAAAAATCTTTGACAGTTTGCATAGATTTAGCTTTGTCCTCCATTTTCTTTAACGCCTCTTCTGCCTTAACACCAAACAAAGTATCATGCTGTAAAGGTGCATCTAGTAATTTAACTTTAACATGATCAGGCAGATTTTGTTCCTTTAACCAAGCATGCCTCCTAATTACAGAACCTGTAACTGCGGCCCTGCAGGAGGCCTCCAAAGAATCAAAACCACATTGCAAAGTATGTTTTCCAACTTGTTCTGCTGCATACAATAAATCCTGCATTTCCTTGTTTTCTGCACATTCAGAATTTAACATTTTCTGTTTAAGCAATCCCATGACATGTTGCTGATACTTACGCATTTAAATTGACAGGTTTAAGGCCCTTATAGCCAAAGTTGCAGATGTGTAAACCTTTTTTCCCCATCTATCCAGTGCCCTTGAATCTCTGTCAGAGGGGGTTGGGTTTTTTGCAGTGGAAACCTTAACTCCCTTTGGACCATGCAAAACAGTTTCTGGGTCAGCAGCAGGGTTTTTAATAAGAAATTTGTGTGAGTCAGGAACCCTGTAATATCTGTCAGGCTTAACAGGAGCAGGGGGTAAGGAGTCAGGGGTCAGACTAGACTCCGAAAACACATCATTTACAATGTCTAACACAGGTGGAATGACTAGAGGCCTGTGCTGAGGTAGTAAAAGAAAATCCCTGAGCCTCTTTTTAGATTCTAAAAATCTAATTTAAAATTGGCTCTCCCAGTGAAAATGCTCCCTCATGGTATGCCAGGTTTCCCCAAAAGAATAGCTCTCAGGAAGAGATGCTGAAGGTATAAATTCTTCAGCATCAGAATCCTCATAGGGGGGAAAGGAATATTCCTGATCAGAAGAGGAATAAGAAGAAATAGAAACCTGATCTGAAGATTCATAGTCGGTGTCTTGCCTAGGCCTCTTATCGGGGGGGGGGATGACAACCCCTGATCAAGGTAATCAAGTCTTCGGCCATTTTGAGTATCTGTTTTTCGGGCATAGAGGCCTGTCCACGTGGCTCTTGAGTTTGTTGCATTGCTTTAGAAGGAGCTTTAGTCTTTGCCTTTGAAGCTGAAGTCGTTTTAATGTAAAGATGTTTAGGTATGAATACACCTCAAAAGCCGGTACCTGCTCAGCGGCTCTGGACCCATCTGAGGGATTAGCGTCCGAGGCTCCAATACCTCGAGTATCCAGCGGCATGGCTGACTCCATGTGGGAGTCGGTAGCAGCCAGCGACTCTAAAGTAGCGGGCGTCAGGGGCTGCGAAAGCACCTCACTGAGAACCGGCAACTGCCTTAGGAGAAGCTTTGTCGTCGGTTTTGGGCTTCAGTTGTTTTTCTCTATCCTTTTCTTTGCTTTTTTGTAAACTCTGGTAGTTGGGTGGCTATCCAACGACATTTCAGGATAATTAAACTGGCATCCAAAAAAGTTTAAAGCAAAATCATACTGACGCTTAATAGTGTGTTGGTTAAATCTAGCAAAAAACTGACAACCAGTAACGTTGTGATCAGGGCCTAGGCAAGGAAAACAGTAAGAATGAAAATCCTTATGAGATATTTGCTTTCCATAAGAAATACAATTATTAACTTTTTCTGACATCAGTCTGGAGCAAGAAAAAAGTTTCCCCAACAGGGTACTTAGCTTTATTGAAGACTTTGGATCTGAAACTCACACAAAAAATCTCAGGAATCGGCCGACTGGCACTTGCAAACTGCTTCTGCTTCGGGCACCGCGCGGCAAGAAAGACTGAAGAAAATGGTGTTGGCTGCTTCTTTTATACCCCTGATGACCTGATGACAGGGAAGGGGCCGACGCAGGACCCAAGACTTTGGAATTCAGGCCGGCTGAGGGCAACCTGCCAGCAGGATTACCCAAATGTAATGACTGCAACAGTGAAACACGAAGAACATATGGAAATTAATAGCAAAAAGAAATCCAGTCTGTGTGAACGTATGCAATTATATACCGAGTGCCTGCCTAATAGAGTTAAAAAAAATAACAAGAAGCATAGCAAGCAAAAAATAAATAAATAAAGCAAAGGAAAGTAGCAATAAATACTAAATAAGATTAGCAGGCGAAAAAAGAGCAAAGGAAAATAGGAAGACCTCAGAAATATCATGGACTGTGAATGGTCTTCGTGACCAAATAAAAACACACTATTAATGTACATTAGGAAAGAACCCCTTTAACAATGCTACAATTAACTCATTTAGATCAAACTGAGCATAAACACATTAATACAAGCTGGGTTCATTGATTTTTTTTTTGCAAGCTATCTAGATGCTAGGAAAAAAAGGGTTGTAATTATACTTTATAGCAAGGGGTGTAATTCTAGTTGTGACGTGTTTTGACAAGTATACATTGATAGGGGCATTATACTCAATGAATGGCCTAAAGAGTACAGAGGACAGTGGAAGAATTTTGCACCTGGGATTGAATTTTATACCCTTAAATACAAGCTGTATGACAAAAAGGGTCTCCTAACAACTTTCAAGATGGCTGCACATTGACAAACAGCTTAAACTCAGCTATCCAAGTGTGGGGAAAATAGAGATGAACAAAGATAAGGAACAGTAATTCTGACAGTTTTAGTTAGCAAAATTCAGTTACTGGCTAGTAAGCATACTACCTGGATGCCAATAAGAAGAAACTTAGACAGCCTGAAATAAAATGAACTAGAAAAGGTAAAGAGAAAACACTGACTGGGAAGAATCCTGTTCAGCAAAAAGGAGATTAAGCTCCAGCTTTGGTACAAGAGATGGCATCCAGTAATTTAGAGGGAAAGTGGGCAACTGTGCTCAGAGCTAAATAAAATAAATTAAATATTGAAGGAGTATATCAATTCAAACAACAAAAGGCTGAAAATGGAAGAAGCTTTAAACAGCTATTCAGATGACCTGACAAAACTGCAAAAATCAGAGGATGGAATGAAGAAAAGGCTGGCTGACTATGAGAATTCACAAGAGGAGTGGTTTCAAAAATGGTAGAGTTACAGAACAGTGCACGCAGAGAAAATCTGAGATTTTCTGATGTACCAGAGATACTGGAAGGAACAGACTGTATTAACATTATCAAAGCCCCATCAGAAAATGGAACTGGTATTCCACAGCAGTATTTAAGTGAAAGGGAAAACCGTGTGTATGCTCCAAATCTGGCCACAAGAAAGCCAAGACATGCACTAGTAATGATGCTATCTTACCAGCAGGAAGAGTTGATCCTGACAAAAATGTGGCAGAAGGGCAAAGTATTAAAAATTAGAAGGCAGCAAAATGCTTGTAGAAAATTATCATTGGTTGTAAAACATGCAGAAGGGAAGCAAATTTATCTCAACAATTAGGGAATGTCAACACCAGGTGTAAGATTCAAGATTCTGTACCTAGCTGTCTTCAGACTATTTTTTTCCTGGAGGATCAAAGACATTTCTTGATACAGAACAGGCTAAGGAGGAAATACAAAAGTTTGTTCAACAGAACCATTGCCATCAAACAGAAGGGGACTCTAGTTCTCATTCTTCTGATAATAAAGCTCATAGAGAGACTTTGCCAGTGAAGCTTTGTCCAATGTTCTAAAGGAAAATGCTTGACCGATATAAAAAATGAGCAGGAGTTGACTAGAAAAATTGGAAGTACCTTGGACTTGGGTAGGGAACACTGAAATTAGTGAATAAATGTAAAACTATAAAGCATCAATCATATTTGTGAAATACAGATTTAGAAGAAGAGTCGGAGAAAGACTGAACTTTTGTTGAATTTGTTAAACTTGTGTGTGGGCTGAATAGAATACACCTCACTTCATGTCACTAATGTTTGGAAAGGCACTAAAAAAGTATCCAAGTAAAACAACTGTTGTTCTTAACAGTATTTGTATAAAATACTTCATGATTTAAATTGCATGTTACACAGTAAAGCAAATTTATGCAGTATGTAGTCAGGAGGATCTTAAAAGCATGTTTAAGTTAATATGCTGTAATCTTGGTCTGTTGGGGTATAAAACTGTAATGATTATAATATATGCACAGTTCAGAGGTTTTCTATTACTTTTGCATAGGTAAATGGATAAATGCCCTTGGCTTTTTTTTAAACTCAGGTTATCTGTTTAGGCATATGAGCTTTAAAAATAAGAGAACACTATAAATCCAGTGGAAAGATCTTCTTTAGCAAATAAATGCTCAGTTTAAGTTGTGAAGTCTGCAGCTGAGAACAGTTGTATGTTCTACTCTTATGATACCATGGAGACAAGCTGACTACAAGTGTAGGTAACACATTTTGAGACTGGGCATTGTTTGTTGAATGAAACGTAAAATTAAAAGGCAGCTCAGTAAAAAATAAAGTCTGAAATGACTGGAAGTGAAAGAGAGATAGCAGCTTTCCTGGTTCCCAGATATGTCATTGCATTTACCAGAATAGTATATAATTTAGTTTTATTTAAAGGTAGTACACTTTTTTTCATACTAAGAGCTAATGTTTTCTGAAAGCATACAATCTGTTTTTCACATATGGGAGGGGAATACAGATGATAAAAAAACAGACAGCAATTAGTGCAAGTAGAAGCACAGCCTTAACAAGGTAAGTATAAAGGTAACTGCCCTTGTGGGTCATTTTAAACCTAGCCAATTTTCCATTGGTGAGAATCAAACCCTGTACCTCTTGTCTGTGAGGTAAACACCTTAACCATGACACTGACCCCGATTACCAAGGTTAGGTAATGCTTTTGGGTACAACTGTCTATTTGAGACAAGGGTTCCTACCAGGAGGGTTAAACTTCACTATCTGAAGGTGTACATAGTTTTAAGTGTTTAAGTTAATGGGTTATAGGGCTGTGTGTGTTTTTTTTTTCTTTTTTTGCTTGAGGGTTCTCGTTAAAACAAAAAGTCTTGTAAAATATGGCATAGGTTCAAATGGAAATGACAAAATCTGTATAAAAGATCAACCTACCAACCTTTAGTGAGTGTGTGTAACATAAAAGCTGGAAATAGACATTTTAAAAAGCAGTCATGTATAACAGGTTGGAATAATGACGTCTTATCATAATGGCTACTTTGGAACATTAATGGTCTTACAGGTATGCATGCAAAAGATGAGTAATTACATTAACAAATGCATTGTGCAAATAGCAATGTTATAGCTGACACAAATGGAAAGAAATGAGAAAGTGAATTTGATAAAGAAAGGATTTCAGCATGATATTCACCGAAATATCGGAGACAAAGGAGGAGCAATTATACTAATAGCAACAAGAGCTCCAATAGTGATAGAGGAAGAAAAAAAAGACAATAATGGCAGATCTGGGGCAGTAAGAAGTTACTACTGGCAAGGGAAGAAGATTACACTAACATGTATTTATATTTCAACTAAATTTGCTATTATAAAGCTTAACAAAAGTTTGGGAGAAATAATCAGCTTCAGCAGGGAATATCACTTACAGGTGGGGACTAGAATTTGATTGGCAACAGTGAGGATGCTTCTGGGTGGACATGGAAGGGAAAATATAACAAAAGAGGGAAGATTTCTGAAGAACTTTATGAACATATTTAGTATGGAAGACTTGAATGGAGTAGCAGAACTCAGAGAAATTAGATATTATTCCCCAAGGTGCAATAACAGGGCTAGACTAGACAGAAATTATACTTCACAGGAACAAGTGATTTAATGGAAAGCTTTCGACACAAATCTAAGAATTATTTCAGATCATGCGCCAATAAAAACTAAGATAAAAATGTACGGTCATGAAGTAAAAATAAGACACTGGTGCTTTCCCACCTCCCTGCTAAAAAGAGAGGAATGTAAAGAATTCTGATGGGTGTAAACAAAGATATTACTAAAAAAATGGAAATCAAAGTCTAAATCAATTCTATTTGAAATACTGAATACTGTAACAGAGGTAAAAAAACACTATTAAGTGGGATCTTTAGAAAAGGGTAGGAGCAAGTTACATAAACAATGGAAACTATTAGAACAATATGTGCAGAACAATGTTTTGGAGGAAGAGTGAGGTTTAAGGGAGGGCAGGAATTGAGCAAATTATATAATGTTGGATTCATAGTAGCTATTCAAAAGAATAAATGCGATGTATAATTTCTGTAATTGGGAACACGTTGATATGGTTTATTTTCTTTTATATAAATGTTTGTTTACCGATGTCTTAAGTGATAATTCAATAAAGATACTATAAAACATGTTCTCTTAACAATAGTGGATACAGGTGATCAAAGGGGAGTTCATTCTAAAGGTAAGTTCCCAGATTTTCAACTATGGGATCAATTTTCAGGTAATGTTGTCAATGTGATAATTAAAAAGGGTGTCATACTTGCTGAAGGATATGATTACGCATTTAGCATTTAGTTTTAATCAATAGTTTTAATACAAACTATGTGTTTGGAACAAGTCCTCTTGTAGGATCCTGGTGCCATCTGGGAGTTTATGATGGCACCAAGTTTGCAGTTATTTGCAGACTTGATCAGCCACAAACCCTTAGCATTAGCTTTTTCTTTTAAAAAGAAACATTGTTATTAAATTATCATGTATGACATAGGCAATGTTATAGTTATATAAATGGAAATAAACCATAGTGACACAATGTCACTAGCAAACATTATACATTCCAAAGCATGCTGACAACTGTAGCTGCATAACATTATAAATCACTTTTAACATACCAAGTCATTGTTAGTCGGTCCTTACATAGCTCGCACAAATCCTGTCTTCTTTTAAACTTTGTTCCTCCTCTGCATGCATTGATCCAACATTTCCCATTTTTTCCAATGTAATTTGCTCCTACCCTTTTTTAAAATTCCCAGTTCCACTTGTTTTATCTATGTTACTATCTTTGCTACTTCTAAAGTTAGTTTAGACTGATTTCCATTTTCTAGTAATTGCTCGTTTGGCACTCATCATAATTAGACTCCGCAAGGACTTACTAGGTCTAGGCAATTCCAATTCTGTATCGTAGCTCAAAACATTTCCCTAGTTACTCCAATTTGCTCATCCAGCATCTCCGACACAGCATTCTGCAGGGAACGTTTAGCCTGCTAACTCATTACCCTCCCAGAAAATATATTCCCAGTTACCTCTTTCTTCCCGATTACACCTCCAACATTTGCTGTCTACCTGAGAAAAAATTCTTTGGAGTCTGCTTGGGGTATACAAATACCTATGTAAACACTTTGAGGCAAGGATCCGAAATCTTCTAGATTTTGTTGCATATTTTGGAGACATACATATATCCCCCCCCATTGTTTCTTTGTGAATTGCTTATCTAATTTCTCTTCCCCCAATCCTTCCTAACCTCCTCTGATTAAATCTTGTAGTTATCATGCAGTATTTTATATGCTCTACTAATTATTCCTTTCTTAACTGCAACTTCTGTTCTAGATTCTACTAGAAACTCTACCAGTGCTGGTCTTGGCCCCCTATTTCTTTCTCTTTGCATACATTCTGATAGCAATCCTTGATATGGATGCCAATCTCTATCCTGCAGTACAAGTACGTTCTTGGCATCTTCCCATTCTATTACTTCTCTTTCTAGTTATTTGCTCCCAATAACTTGTTTCCTGTGCCAGTTTTCTCAAATATATTCCCACCCCCTCTTGCCTATTGTCTGTATCCCTAGTTGCAGTCATACCTAAATCGGCAGAATTTCCTTTCTCCATTCCCATCCTAGCTTAGTTCTTATAAGACCTTCTGCTACTTTATAAATAGAATATACTGTATGATTATTGTTCTTCTTAAATGTCTGCAACCAAAATCCCAGTCTCTCCCTGTTGCTTGAGCTTCCCAGTTTCATCTCTTTCCACTTCAAATTATAGTTTTCTGCTTGTGCTATGTATAGCAGCCTTAACTGTGTTGCTCTGAAATACCCCTTCAACTCTGATAATCCCAATCCGCTCTATTTTATTGGAAGAATAAGCTTATCTCACTTGACTCTTGCTGTCTTTCCCTCCCAGATAAAATCCTTCAGCTCTTTATTAATTGCTGTCCACAGCTTCTCCTCTGGTTGATAAATATGCCTGACCTATGTATAACATTAAAGGGACTAAACATTTTAACTGCTTGTCTCTTACTATCGATATCCATTTAACAGAGCTTCCATTTTCTCAGTTTTTGTATTATTTTTTGTTTAGTCTCTTCCCACATATCCTTAGCTGCCACACCAGTACCATTCCTTAGCATTACCTTTAACCTTGGAAAAGTAAATGCCAAATTGGACTGGCCCAATGAATGAAGCTTGGGAGACACATCTAGTGACATGCATTTGGCAGGTAGAGCCACCCAGCTATCCTTACTTCCTGGGTTCTATGTGTGAGCCATTTGCTATCTGAAGAGTCGCACAGTAGTTAACATCTAGTTGGGAAAGTTTATCTACAATGCCCAGTTGTGACATGGTGTCAAATCCCTTTGTCAGGTCCAGATATCCAGTGAGCACTGACATGCTCATTTTTATTCAAATAAGATAACCAGATAAAGTGTACAGGACCTTCCATAGCCAAATTCAAAACTGGAATGGGTTGACAGTCTGTAGATTACACCTAGATTTATTAGTTCAACAATGACCCTCACCTTATTCTTATATACAAGGCTGGTCAGGCTTATGGTTCTATAGTTACCCAGGTATTTTGAAGCTAGAACTTTGCGCATGGGAATGACTGTTGCTGTCCTTCACTCTGGCAGAATGCTTGTTTTGACAACAATATCGCTGCTTAACATGCAAGGCCATGTCAAACCCTGAGCTGTTGGACATGCTCCACTTAAAATCCCAATCCCTCAGAGCCACACGCTCCAGGGATCTAAACCTTGTCATCACAATGAACAAAACATGCTAGAGGGATAGGTTCCTGACCCAGAAACTCCCCATACTATGGAACAGACTGCCCATACATGTCAAGCAGAGCGCCTCCTTGGCCCTTTTCAAAAGGAACCTTGACGATTGGATGGGAGATGGGAAATTCACCCCGGCGATCATGTCAGCTGCCCTACAAGACAGGGGTCCAGGGAAGTAAATATTGTGGGAAGAAATATCCAGGGAATTGTTATGGCTAGGCTTGTATAGGCCCCTAGGGCCAATAGCCTAGTACTAACCTATGAATACTGAATAGCCTCTGCAGAAGGGCCAACAACTCTTGTTTCTGGCTAATCAGATGGCAGCCTGGTAGGTTATCGGGACCCACAGATCCAGTGTTCTTAGCCTTAGAAACTGTTTTTGGGAGATTGAGGGGGTGTAGATGCAGGTATCTGTTCTGTGAATATTGGAGGAGGAGGGTTAAGTTAAAGCCGTCTGTTAGTTGATTTGTTATGCCCTCTGGGTCTGAGTATGAGATACCATTTACTATTAACTCAGTGCAATGCTGGATATTTTTTTTCAAGACATCAAAAATAATTAAAGATGGCTACATGGTTATCTTTTGCCCGAGTGGCTATTTTTACTTCACATCTGTCTTCAGTTAATTTCATCAGGTTCCACAGTTCCTTGTTTAGTTTAGGAAGAGTTTTTTTTTTTTTTTTTTTTTACTTCTTGACAGTTCGATTTATTTTTGCTTGCAATGAGCGGTTTTCTTTTATTTATTTTTTTCTTTTATTATATAGCCTAATTACATTAGGGTTCCACCACAGGGGAGAAGGACAGCTGCGTCTATGCAACTATTTATATATGCATAGAATTTGGCTGTAAAGGATTCAGACTAAGTAGTACGATCACTGAGGTGGAAGGAGCTTTTAATTCAGCCAGGTCATCACTCAGATTTAGTAGATCAGCCTTTGCATAGTCTCTGAATTCTGAGGTATTGGGGGATGCTACAGGCTTCAATCATAAAGTAAATGTGACTGACAACCTGTATTCAAACTGGAACCTTAGTTTGAGAGACAGCCTTACAGAACTATATTTAAGTTTAAAGAGCTAAGTATATTTTCTGTGTTATTCTGTATTATAGAGCTAAATTGTCTGCTTGATATCTGTGTCTTACTGCTCTGCAAATCTATAGAAAACAGTATATATATTTTTTATAATTTGCACATTCCTTACATCTGTGTTGAAACTGCCCCACCCCCCTCATTTCCTGCCTTGTCTTTCAGCTGATATAATTTAGCTAGTGCTGTGTCTCCTTTTAATTAACAACCTGTATTCAAACTGGAACCTTAGTTTGAGAGACAGCCTTACAGAACTATATTCAAGTTTATAGAGCTAAGTATATTTTCTGTGTTATTCTGTATTATAGAGCTAAATTGTCTGCTTGATATCTGTGTCTTACTGCTCTGCAAATCTATAGAAAACAGTACATATATTTTTTATAATTTGCACATTCCTTACATCTGTGTTGAAACTGCCCCCACCCCCCTCATTTCCTGCCTTGTCTTTCAGCTGATATAATTTAGCTAGTGCTGTGTCTCCTTTTAATTAACAACCTGTATTCAAACTGGAACCTTAGTTTGAGAGACAGCCTTACACAACTATATTCAAGTTTATAGAGCTAAGTATATTTTCTGTGTTATTCTGTATTATAGAGCTAAATTGTCTGCTTGATATCTGTGTCTTACTGCTCTGCAAATCTATAGAAAACAGTATATATATTTTTTATAATTTGCACATTCCTTACATCTGTGTTGAAACTGCCCCCACCCCCTCATTTCCTGCCTTGTCTTTCAGCTGATATAATTTAGCTAGTGCTGTGTCTCCTTTTAATTAACAACCTGTATTCAAACTGGAACCTTAGTTTGAGAGACAGCCTTACAGAACTATATTCAAGTTTATAGAGCTAAGTATATTTTCTGTGTTATTCTGTATTATAGAGCTAAATTGTCTGCTTGATATCTGTGTCTTACTGCTCTGCAAATCTATAGAAAACAGTATATATATTTTTTATAATTTGCACATTCCTTACATCTGTGTTGAAACTGCCCCCACCCCCTCATTTCCTGCCTTGTCTTTCAGCTGATATAATTTAGCTAGTGCTGTGTCTCCTTTTAATTAACAACCTGTATTCAAACTGGAACCTTAGTTTGAGAGACAGCCTTACAGAACTATATTCAAGTTTATAGAGCTAAGTATATTTTCTGTGTTATTCTGTATTATAGAGCTAAATTGTCTGCTTGATATCTGTGTCTTACTGCTCTGCAAATCTATAGAAAACAGTATATATATTTTTTATAATTTGCACATTCCTTACATCTGTGTTGAAACTGCCCCACCCCCCTCATTTCCTGCCTTGTCTTTCAGCTGATATAATTTAGCTAGTGCTGTGTCTCCTTTTAATTAACAACCTGTATTCAAACTGGAACCTTAGTTTGAGAGACAGCCTTACAGAACTATATTCATAGGTTCATAGGTTCATAGGTTCATACTAGGCTATCTGCCCAAGGGCATTTATAAGCCTAGCCCATAGTTATGTGGCTTTCGCCACCCCTTTAGTTTGAATAAAAACTATGCCTATCATTTTGCTGTGCCTCTGTCAAGCAGTGACGCTGAAGTAATCCCTGGGGTATATCTGCAATCTCCCATCCATTGGTCAAGATTCCTCTTGAACAAGACCAGAGAGGTGCTCTGCCTCACATGTACCGGGATTTTGTTCCACAGCATAGGGAGTCTCTGGGTGATGAATCTGTCCCTCCAGCACGTTCTATTTATAACCGTGTCAAGGTTTAAGTCTCCCGCCCTTGTGGTTCTGAGGGATCTAGATTTTTGAGGTGAAGCATATTCATCAAATCTGGGTTTGACATGGCCTTATATGTCAGGCACAGGTCACCTCTGAGCAAGCGGTATGAGACTGAATAGAGCTGGAGTTCTTTCAGTCGGGCAGCATAAGACATATTTTGAGACCCTTTATCCTTTTGGTGAGGAACTTTTGGGGCCTTTCAAGCTGCAGCAGGTGTCTGGTCAGATACATTCGAACGGGCATTGTACTCAATCATAGGTCTAATAAGTGATGAGTACAGGGGACGATGACCTCCCTTGATCTAGATGTGAATCCCTTCATGATCAGGTGGGTGATATAGAAGGTTTTCCTAACTACTTTAGCAACATGAGTGTCAAGCGAAGGCTACTGTCAACCTGGGTCCCCAGATCTCTGATGACTTTTTCTGTGCTCAGTGGATTGCCACCTATATGGTAGCTAGGGGTAGCCTTGTTTTTCCCAAAGGGTATGACTATGCATTTTTTGGCGTTTAACTTCAGGCTATGGCTCTGGCACCAGTTATCCATTTCTGTGAGGCCCTCCTGGAGGATCTCTGTGTCAGATGTGTTTTCACTATGGCCCAGTTTGCAGTGATCTGGAAACTCTGTCAGGCATAACCTACCTGTGTTTGCTTGTACTACAGAAAAGAAGATGCCGAACAAGAGTGGACCCAGGACTGAGCCCTGTGGGACACAACTTGTGACAGGCTTTGAGTCTGACATGGCTCCAGCAACTCTGACCCTGTGGGTTCTGTCACTTAGCCAGTTTGCAACCCATCTTGTGATGTATGGGTTTACATTCAAGCTGATGAGTTTTTGATGATACCTGAGTGGGGTATTGTGTGAAGGCCTTTGCCAGGTCGAGGTAGGCTGTATGGACTGCCTTTCCCTCATCAATGGCCTTGGTGACTGTCTCGAAAAAAGTCAACCAAGTTTAAGAGGCAGGATCTGCCTTTGACAAAGCCAAACTGAGTTGGATCCAAAGTCTGCAAGTTCCCTATGTCTTTATTTATGAGTTCCATTATGATCCTCTCCATGGCTTTGCAGATAAGGCTTGTCAAGCTAATGGGCGATAATTTCCAGGGTCTGTGGAGCCACGGCCCTTATGAAGTGGGACCACAGTCGCTGCGCCACTCCTTGGATGTATCCTGAGGTGAGGCTAAGATTAAACAGCTGTCCTAACTGTGGGTTTAATTCCTCATTGAGTTCATGAAGCACACAGCCGGGGACACCATCCGGTCCCATGGATGCTGTGATTTTGCCTTAGTGAGGGCAGTTCTCACCTGGGCGTTGGAGATGTTTGGGGGCTACAATCCTCTGGAATAGATATCTCTCCTTTTGGGGGGGAGGGGGGGGAGAAGTTTGCACTGAACCTGTCAGCCAGTATGTTGGCAATGTGTGTAGGTTCAGTAATTTTCACATCATTTTGAACTAATTCTGAGCATATCTGGGAGTTTCCTCCTAGGTTTCTAACATAGCTAAAGAAGGCCTTATGATTCTCTTTAGAGTCCTTGGCGATTTTTCTCTCAAAATTTGCCTTGGATGATTTTATGAGAGCTCTTAGTTTTTTACTTATAATGATCAAAGGTGTCTTACCTTTCAAGGATTTTGCTCTATCTTGTAGTAGCTTCCTCCTTTTGTTGTAGAGCTTGTTTATGGCTGGGGTCCACCAGACTGGACGCTTGCCTTTGGTACAGAGAGTCTTAGTTTTGTTTGGGATTGCCTGATCCATGCAGTCCTGTAGGTGCTGGTAGAAGGCATTTGTAAGTGAGCTAAGTATATTTTCTGTGTTATTCTGTATTATAGAGCTAAATTGTCTGCTTGATATCTGTGTCTTACTGCTCTGCAAATCTATAGAAAACAGTATATATATTTTTTTATAATTTGCAAATTCCTTACATCTGTGTTGAAACTGCCCCCACCCCCCTCATTTCCTACCTTGTCTTTCAGCTGATATAATTTAGCTAGTGCTGTGTCTCCTTTTAATTAACAACCTGTATTCAAACTGGAACCTTAGTTTGAGAGACAGCCTTACACAACTATATTCAAGTTTATAGAGCTAAGTATATTTTCTGTGTTATTCTGTATTATAGAGCTAAATTGTCTGCTTGATATCTGTGTCTTACTGCTCTGCAAATCTATAGAAAATTAGAAGTTATGTACTCACCATAACGTTCCATCTGAGTAGGTGTATTCATTTGTCTGCAACCTGTGGGTTATGGATCCGATATCGGATCCGAACCGGCATGGTTTACCAGCTATGGATCCAAGCTCTCAGCTCCTCCCCTCACCCATAATGCCCTGCTCTACCCTCATGACCTCAGATCGAGTTTGCCAACAGCAAGAACACCCTGAAAAGGGTAACACATAATATGCAGGAAACTGAAAGGCCAGGGGGATAGGAGGGCGGGATGGTTGCAGACAAATGAATACACATACTCAGATGGAACGTTATGGTGAGTACATAACTTCTAAATCTGAAGTAGGAGATTCATTTGTCTGCAACCTGTGGGACAGAGTCCCCAGCTACCTGAATCTTGGGCGGCCATCATGGAAGGATATTCCGAGCACCATGAGCCAAATGATGCTCTACCCTAGATGCAAGATCCAACTTATAGTGGGAAATAAAAGTATGAGATTAAGCCCACGTGGCTGCTGCACAAATATCATCTAGAGGAATCCTAGCCTTAAAGGCTGCCGAGGTAGATACTGACCGGGTTGAATGGTGTACACCCTCCGTGCGGCCTTCCTGAAGCTTGATAAGCCAATAAGATACACTGTGAAATCCAGCGAGACAGAGAAACTTTAGAAATTGGCTTGCCCAAATTAAATTTAGCAAAGGAAATAAACAACTGGTCGGATTGCCTATGACCAGCCGTTCTGTTTAGATAAAATCTAAGTTGCCTGTGAACATCTACGGAGTGAAGCTTGTATTCACCTTTGTTTTCATATTTAGGAAAGAAAACAGGGAGGTTAATGGATTGATTAATGTTTGCTTCAGAAGCTACTTTAGGAAGAAAGGACGGGTTGGTCCTGAGGTAAACACGGTCCGGATGAAATACCAAGTAAGGAGGTTTAGCTGATAATGCTTGGAGCTCTGAAACTCTCTTGGCCGATGTAATGGCTACTAAAAAGGCTGTCTTGAAAGACAAGAATTTGAGATCCACCGTAGCCGCTGGTTCGAAGGGGGGAGCGGTCAAGGCCTGGAGAACTAAGGAGAGGTCCCAAGGAGGAACCGCTTGTTTCACAGGGGGCCTGAGAAGGAAAGTACCTTTAAGAAAAATTTTACACCACTTGGCTGACATGAGTGGACTAGAGTCATGACCAATGTGATAATGAGAAATTGCCGCCAGTTGTACTTTGACTGTGGAACTGCTGACACCATCGTTAAAAAGAGTGGTTAGAAAGTCAAGCACTAAAGGGAGAGGAACAGTGAAGGGATTCAGGCCTTGCCGCTCCGCCCACAAAGAAAACTGTTTCCACTTGCTGCGGTAGACTTTCCTAGTGGACGGTTTATGAGCTGCCACCAGGATTGCCTTCACAGGTGACGAAATACCAGGAGTCCTGATCAAGAGTGGAACTGGAGCAGCCAAGTGGTCAGCTTCAGGTTGTCCAGGTTCGCAGGAGATATGCAGGATGGGTGGGATATCAGATCCGGAATGGGATCTAGAATCCAAGGAGGATTCACCGAGTGAGACCTTAGAAAGGGGAACCAGATCTGTCGAGGCCAAAACGGAGCAATGAGAATCATTCTGCAACCCACCCGAGAGGCTTTCTGAAGAACTTGGAGCATCAGAGGCAAGGGTGGATAAGCGTACAGAAGACCGGGTGGCCAAGCATGCACCAGAGCGTCTCTTGGAGAACCTCCTGGAGGGTATCAGAGCGAAAAACTGTCGCACTTGGTGTTTGAGGGAGAGGCAAAAGATCGCATGAAGGAGATCCCCACGTGCGAATATGCGTCCGCTACTTGAAAATTGAGAGACCACTGCGGGGTCAGAATGGTGCGACTGAGCTTGTCCGCCAGGATGTTGGACCGACCGAATGTGCGTTGCTATTAGAAAGCGGTTGGTGGAGATTGCCCATTCCCAAACTCTCATGGCTTCTCGACAAAGGGGTAAGACCTTGTTCCCCTTGCTTGTTGATGTACCAGACAACAGACATGTTGTCGATTGAATCGCAATTGTTCCCAAGGGAAGAAAGTCCTGAAGTGCTAGCAACGCTAAGAGCACTGCTCTCATCTCTAGAACGTTGATATGCAGTAAGGTCTCTGAATTGTTCCACGTGCCTTGGGCGGTCCGCCATAAAATGCCCCCACCCGAGGTGGGAGGCGTCCGTGGTCACCGTGGCGAGAGGGGAGAAGCACAAAATGGGCCTCCGTGGAGATCTGGGGAGTGAAGCCACCACAGGAGGGACCTTGCAAGCCTTGCTGATCGCAATGGGATGATGCATAGGGAGCAAGGTATGACCATTGTACTAAGAGAGTCCACTGGAGGATGCATATTGAGCCTGGCAAGAGGAAGAAGTGCTATAGCAGACGCCATGGACCCTAGAGCCCTCAGGACCAACTCCTGAACAGAACTTGAGTGGAGAATGGCCCGCACCTGGAGCTGCAGATTTTGAACTCTGTCCGCAGTGAGGAAGGCTTTTAAACTCCTTGTGTCTAACCTGGCCCCTATAAAATCTAAGAGCTGTGTGGGCGCCAGGTTGGATTTCTTTGTATTTATTGTAATGCCCAGAAAGGGAGCAAGATGGAGAAAGGAGTCTCACGCCAATAGTAGTAGATGCCTTGTTGGGGCGGTAAGAAGCCAGTCGTCCAGGTAGGGAAGACCTGCACCCCTGAAGCCTCAGGTGGGCCGCTACCACTGCTAATACTTTGGTGAACACCCTGGGGCTGTGGTGAGACCAAAGGGAAGGACCCGAACTGGTAGTGACTGGCTCCCAGCCGGAAGCGGAGGAACCTCCTGGAGCCTGTCCATCAGGATGTGGTAGTACGCATCTTTGAGGTCTATAGAACACATCCAGTGATTTTCTCCCAGAAGGGGAGAATAGATTGCAGAGTGACCATTGAATTTTTCCTTGGGGACTGCCAGGTTCAAGAGAGAAAGGTCTAGAATTGGTCTTAGTTCCCCGTCTTTTGGCACTAAAGAACCTGGAGTAGAACCCTGATCCGATCTGGTCTGGGGGCGGGCTGGATGGCTCTTTCTTTAGCAAATGGCCAATTTCTGCCAAAGCGCCTCCCGTTGACCGGGTGGAACGTCTGGGAGGACTTCAACTTTGGTAAGTGACGAAAGGGATGGTATCCCTGGATATGATTTGGAGAACCCAGCGGTCTGATGTTATGGACTCCCATGCCGCTAGATGCCCGAAAAATGTCCCCGACTGCCTCCAGAGTGGAGCAGCCGGGCAACCCTCAGGGTTGCTGCGGCCGTTCAGAGAAAGGTTCTCTGGACCCGAAGTTCCTGGGAGCCCCTCTGCCTCTAGGGCGTCCTCCCTGTCCTCCTCTGCCACGGAAGGACTGGTTGTCCGGAGCAGGCTGGGATTGCTGCTTCGAACCACATTTTCTTCTGACCCTTTTGGTTCCTAGAGTAGGGCCTCAGGTGTGCAGAGAAGCGGATTCCGGCGGCAGACAGCGTCTTCCGTCCTTCGCTCTGGGTCAAAGTGTCGCGAACGGTTTTGCCAAAGAGGGCAGAACCATCAAAGGGGCGTTAAATGACGCTTTGAAGGGCTCAGAAAAATCGCAGTGACAGAGCCAGGCCTGGCGTCTAGTGACTAGGCCTGCCCCTGCTCTAGCGCGCCTTCCGTAGCATGGGAGAGTAGCCGCATAGAGGTATTAGTAACTGATCTAAGAGTGGCCATGCGGGTGGAGTGCAGCATTTTGTCCTCCTCCAACATGGACTCTGGGGGAGATGCAGCGTATTCTTTAATGAGATCTCGCTGCATCCTAATGACGTGTGCCATCTTGTTCAGCGCCCTTACCCAGAAGGTCTCTGTACTAAACATCCGCTTCCCAAGCGGTCCATCATCGAGACTCCTTGCTCGGGGATGGACTGAGGGACTCTCCTGAGCAAGTTCCCTCTTGGTGGCCGCCGCCGTCAACATGGCATCTACCGGAGGCCCCTTACTCCAATGGGCCCGGTCGGACGGTGGGCTGAGGATCCTATCGGGCCTGTTAGGGATTGGCTCCACGGTGTCGGTTCCTTCCACGCCCTGGGGTAATGAGGTCCACCAGGGGTCGGCAGGAGGGACACCCAAGAGGTAGACGGGCCCGCTTCAAATGCCTCCAAGAACACGGACTCGTCCGAGGAAGACTTGGGGGCAGACCACCCCTTATAATGGAGCATTTCCATGATGTCCCCAAATGAGACATCCTCGGGGTGACCGTGGGGAGCCTTCCCTTCCTCCAAGTCCGTGTCTTCCATGAGAGACTCGGGAGTCAATGTGCCTCCTTTTGCGTATGCTTGCAAGGAACATCCTCTGGGGGCTGTCAGAGGACTCCTGTAAGCAGCAACCTGTTCCAGGGGAGCAGCTTGGGGCACAGAAGCGGGCTGTCCCAAGGGCGGATGGTGGAAGCCTGACCCAGTGCAGAGGAGAGGGGCGGGCGAAACAAGTGCCGGGGTCCGGAGACCCTCAACAGGGCCCTCTCCACTACATCAAGCGCCCGAAGGGAGCCGACCTCGACCAAAGGATCCGACAATCGGCTCCCCTCGGATCGAAGAGTGGATCGGAGCCGCCGGCGCTTCGGATCCTAAGGGACAGTGCGCTCCGACACAGGCGCTGAAGGAGCACTGATCCCCGGATCTGAGGCTCGGATCCAGGCTCGAGAGGTCGGATCCGATGCACTCGAGGCAGGGTCGGATCCGGTACAAAGTACTATCGGCGCCGACCCACCCCGAAGCTGCTCGGCTCCAACTGCTCCGAACCGGGTAGCGGGTCGGAGAACAATCGGTTTGAAAAGGGTGTTGAGCTCCCCAGAGGGAGGCAAAAGCACTCCCATCTGCATCTGGGCCTGGATGAACTTTCTCATCATCCGGTCCAGATCAGCATCCGAGCTATCGTAGATCTCGGCGAGGCTACCGAGGTAGGCCTGGAGTGTCTCCTCGATAGCCTCGACGGATCGGGTCTCCTCCTCCTCAGGTCCCGGTGAAAAACACACTGGAGACCGGGCCGAGGAGGAGACCGAGCCGACAATGGAGCCGGGAGAAGCCCTTGGCTGGCGGGGCGAAACAGAGGTCTCGGCCCGCCGCTTATGGTGCTTCTCCCTCCGGTCCTTTTCTTAGCACCCTCTCCTCCGAACCAGAAGCGGGAGGTTGAGTCCCAGGAGGAGGAGGGGGGAGCAGAAGGAATAACCGTATGCAGTTACTCCCGAATGAGCGGAGGTCGGAGCGAGTCCGGCGGTAAAGGCCCGCCAAAACAAGCTTGGACCTCCGCTCCTTCAATGCCCTGGGGTTGAACCCTGCACAAATGGAACATCCAGATGTGAGGTGTTCAACCCCAGGCATCTAACACACAGTGTGGCCATCAGCTGGGGAAAGCTTATGGCCACTGAGCATTTAGAAAAAATAGACTTGGGTTGCTCAGACATCCCAATCTACAACAGTAGTTACTATAACTAAAAAAGTAACTAAAGAAACACAAAATCACTCACAGGCCCAACACACACACACTACGCTAACAGCGAGGGGAGGGATATAACTTTTAGTTTAAACACTAAAAAGTAAATATACCAAAGGGAAAACCTACACTTTCACACAAATAACCAAAAAAAAGTCTTAAATTTTACAACTTAAATACTTGAAACTAGCACTTAGCTGGAGAGCTTGAGAAACAATCCGGTCACCATGCGCGGCAAACGAGATCTGGGGTCATGCGGGTAGAGGAGGGCATTATGGGTGAGGGAGGAGCTGAGAGCTTGGATCCATAGCTGGTAAACCATGCCGGTTCGGATCCGATATCGGATCCATAACCCACAGGTTGCAGACAAATGAATCTCCTACTTCAGATCAGTATATGTATTTTTTATAATTTGCACATTCCTTACATCTGTGTTGAAACTGCCCCCACCCCCTCATTTCCTGCCTTGTCTTTCAGCTGATATAATTTAGCTAGTGCTGTGTCTCCTTTTAATTAACAACCTGTATTCAAACTGGAACCTTAGTTTGAGAGACAGCCTTACAGAACTATATTCAAGTTTATAGAGCTAAGTATATTTTCTGTGTTATTCTGTATTATAGAGCTAAATTGTCTGCTTGATATCTGTGTCTTACTGCTCTGCAAATCTATAGAAAACAGTATATATTTTTTTTATAATTTGCACATTCCTTACATCTGTGTTGAAACTGCCCCCACCCCTCATTTCCTGCCTTGTCTTTCAGCTGATATAATTTAGCTAGTGCTGTGTCTCCTTTTAATTAACAACCTGTATTCAAACTGGAACCTTAGTTTGAGAGACAGCCTTACAGAACTATATTCAAGTTTATAGAGCTAAGTATATTTTCTGTGTTATTCTGTATTATAGAGCTAAATTGTCTGCTTGATATCTGTGTCTTACTGCTCTGCAAATCTATAGAAAACAGTATATATATTTTTTATAATTTGCACATTCCTTACATCTGTGTTGAAACTGCCCCCACCCCTCATTTCCTGCCTTGTCTTTCAGCTGATATAATTTAGCTAGTGCTGTGTCTCCTTTTAATTAACAACCTGTATTCAAACTGGAACCTTAGTTTGAGAGACAGCCTTACAGAACTATATTCAAGTTTATAGAGCTAAGTATATTTTCTGTGTTATTCTGTATTATAGAGCTAAATTGTCTGCTTGATATCTGTGTCTTACTGCTCTGCAAATATATAGAAAACAGTACATATATTTTTTATAATTTGCACATTCCTTACATCTGTGTTGAAACTGCCCCACCCCCCTCATTTCCTGCCTTGTCTTTCAGCTGATATAATTTAGCTAGTGCTGTGTCTCCTTTTAATTAACAACCTGTATTCAAACTGGAACCTTAGTTTGAGAGACAGCCTTACAGAACTATATTCAAGTTTATAGAGCTAAGTATATTTTCTGTGTTATTCTGTATTACAGAGCTAAATTGTCTGCTTGATATGTGTCTTACTGCTCTGCAAATATATAGAAAACAGTATATATATTTTTTTATAATTTGCACATTCCTTACATCTGTGTTGAAACTGTTTCCCCACCCTCCCTCATTTCCTGCCTTGTCTTTCAGCTGATATAATTTAGCTAGTGCTGTGTCTCCTTTTAATTAACAACCTGTATTCAAACTGGAACCTTAGTTTGAGAGACAGCCTTACAGAACTATATTCAAGTTTATAGAGCTAAGTATATTTTCTGTGTTATTCTGTATTATAGAGCTAAATTGTCTGCTTGATATCTGTGTCTTACTGCTCTGCAAATCTATAGAAAACAGTATATATATTTTTTTATAATTTGCACATTCCTTACATCTGTGTTGAAACTGCCCCACCCCCTCATTTCCTGCCTTGTCTTTCAGCTGATATAATTTAGCTAGTGCTGTGTCTCCTTTTAATTAACAACCTGTATTCAAACTGGAACCTTAGTTTGAGAGACAGCCTTACAGAACTATATTCAAGTTTATAGAGCTAAGTATATTTTCTGTGTTATTCTGTATTATAGAGCTAAATTGTCTGCTTGATATCTGTGTCTTACTGCTCTGCAAATCTATAGAAAACAGTATATATATTTTTTATAATTTGCACATTCCTTACATCTGTGTTGAAACTGCCCCCACCCCTCATTTCCTGCCTTGTCTTTCAGCTGATATAATTTAGCTAGTGCTGTGTCTCCTTTTAATTAACAACCTGTATTCAAACTGGAACCTTAGTTTGAGAGACAGCCTTACAGAACTATATTCAAGTTTATAGAGCTAAGTATATTTTCTGTGTTATTCTGTATTATAGAGCTAAATTGTCTGCTTGATATCTGTGTCTTACTGCTCTGCAAATCTATAGAAAACAGTATATATATTTTTTATAATTTGCACATTCCTTACATCTGTGTTGAAACTGCCCCCCCCCTCATTTCCTGCCTTGTCTTTCAGCTGATATAATTTAGCTAGTGCTGTGTCTCCTTTTAATTAACAACCTGTATTCAAACTGGAACCTTAGTTTGAGAGACAGCCTCACAGAACTATATTCAAGTTTATAGAGCTAAGTATATTTTCTGTGTTATTCTGTATTATAGAGCTAAATTGTCTGCTTGATATCTGTGTCTTACTGCTCTGCAAATCTATAGAAAACAGTACATATATTTTTTTTATAATTTGCACATTCCTTACATCTGTGTTGAAACTGGTCCCCCACCCCCCCCCTCCCTATTCTTGGTTGTAGCTTAAATTTGGTGGCTTTTGCAGTGCCCGCCCCACTGTAGATTTGATCTAAGACACTCCCCTAGGACATCTCTTTACCGCATTCTACCTAATAAACCCTTTCTGCACTTGCTTTTAGTCCTTTTTAATTTAACTACATTTTTTCAAACTGTGTGTGGACGAATATTGCTACATATTCAAGTGTGCCAGCTTGCACTGCATGAGAATTGTATTTACTACAGCTTTTGCTACTTTCCTAAAAAGAAAAAAAAAAAAAAAAAATTTCTTCTGCTTTTACTGTACTTGTAATTCTTCCTACTTTATTTTGCTTTTGCGTCATCTTAAACGTTCTCAATTGTATTTATTACTGCTTGGTGTAGCTCATACTAAGCCTTTTAGTTTAAACACTTGGGCTTCAGACCAGTTTTACATTGAGAGGGTTTGTGGTCTGCACTGTAGTGGCAGAACAGGTAGCTTACATCCTTCTAAGTTGGGAACTGCTGATTGAGGGCTCAGTGTCTGTTATTCTAAAAGTGTATTAATTCTGGTTTAAGCACTTGGGCTTTCAGGCCAGTTATTTTATGAGGGTTCGTGGTCTGCACTCTTGTGGGAGGAGAGGCTGGACTCTGCCCTTCTGAGCTGGGAATTTCTGGTTAAAGGCTTATAGTGCACGTATATCTGAACTGCTTCTTACTGAAATTGGTACACCTTGTTTGCTGTAGCATAGACTAGATCCAGGCCTGCTGAATCTAGCTTTGTTTGTGTAACTTGAGCACTAATCCAGGCATTATTTAAAGTATTCAGTTGTATTTATTACTGCTTGGTAGTAACTTGGTTAAAGTGTAGCTATCATTCTAAGTCTTTTGGATTAAGCACTTGGGCTTCAGACCAGTTGTTCTACATTAGGAAGGTTTGTGGCATGCACTGTGGTGGCAGGACAGGTAGCTTTCATCCTTCTAAGTTGGGAACTGCTGATTGAGAGCTCAGTGTCTGTTATTCTTAAAGTGTATTAGCTCTGGTTTAAGCACTTGGGCTTCAGGCCAGTTATTTTACATTAAGAAGGTTCGTGGTCTGCACTCTTGTGGGAGGAGAGGCTGGACTCTGCCCTTCTGAGCTGGGAATTTCTGGTTAAAGGTTTATAGTGCCTGAATATTTGAACTCTATCTTACTGAAATTGGTACACCTTGTTTGCTGTAGCATAGACTAGATCCAGGCCTGCTGAATCTAGCTTTGTTTGTATGCTTGTTATTTCCCTGGAATGCTAATTCCACCTAAATGCGGCTTCTCAGCTTCTGTGGATCCCTAGTGATATCTGCATTGCTTACTGTACTTATTTCCTTGCTTCGCTTGAAAGAAAGTTACTGTTTGTCGCTTTTGCATTTTAAGTTACCTGTAACACATTGCACTTGTTACCTGGCACTTGCTCACTAAAGCAATTATAAGTCAGCACTAAAAATTAAAAGCACTACACCCTCGCTCCCCATTGGCCCTTGTTTTCAATTATAAAGAATTTCCCAATATTATTCTACCATGTCCAAAGGTCAGTTGTCAATCTCCTCTGGTCCAGCTGGTGAATATGGGAATCTTGAGGCAATGTTACAACTACCTCATGTACACAGACAACCCTCTCCTCCTCCCAACAAATTCCAACACATGTGAGAGATGCAACCATATAGCCAAACTGGAGGCTAAGCTCTCTCAACTCAGTACTGGCAAACCCAGTCAGGAGGAGAAGGAAACCACACTCACTACAATTCCAGTCTCACATAGACCTACCACGACAGCAAACCAAACACATAATCACACAAAAACATACTCGGAGGCTCTAAATAAAGATCTGCCTAAGCAGCAGAGACCTCCAAAGCAGACACCCAAGCAACCGCTACCCCCCAAAAAAACACGTGTAACACATATCTCAGAAAGCCAGTGTGCCGAACAGTCACAGCCCTTAAGGCTAAACAACACACCTGATACACTTGTAATAGGTGACTCTATCATCAGGCACACTGACGTCCCGCTCACCAGGCTGAACAAGGAGAAGGTCACGGTGAGCAGCCTGTCTGGCACTAGGATCCGCCACATAACACAAGCACTCAGGTCACTCCAAGGCAAGTACAAATATGACTCAGTCATTGTCCATGCTGGTGTGAATGACCTGAGATGTACCTCCCTGGACTACATGAAAAGAGACATAGAGGAGCTCTCTGAGCATGTAGCCCAGGCTGGTATGACCCTGACCTTGAGTAGCATCTTACCCTCACCAAGAATGATGCCACAGTATGAAGACAAGATGATCAATTTCAACAACTGGCTTAAGTATTGGTGTCATTCAAAGGGGATCCAATGCCTATCAGCTTGGGATGATATGCACGACAAGCCACGAAGCTTTGCTAGGGATGGCTTGCACCCGTCACCCCTGGGCTTTCGGATATTGGCAAAGGCTCTTGCTACCCCCATAGTGCCTTTTTTAGGCAAGGCTCAAAAGACAAACCCACCTCCATAGGTATCACAAGGGATAAGAAACTAAGAGTAATGCTACTCAACGCTAGAAGTCTAAACCTCAAGATGCACGCACTCGAAACTCTCCTTAGCATGGAGAACATCGATATCTGTGCAGTAACAGAAACCTGGTTGAGGGGTCCCGAGAGCACCCCAGCACTACCAGGTTATACCTCATACCATGCTCTTTCCCCAAAACTTGGACCGAACCACAAAAGGAGGGGGAGTATCGATATTCATCAAAGATACCCACACCTCCAGGTTGGTGGCAAAGCACGAAGTATCGGAGACTATCCATGTGCAACTAACAGTGGGTAAAACTGCCTTCCAGTTTATAGCCTGCTACAGACCATCCTCCCAAACCCAGGAACCCCACTCGGCCTTCCTGAGAACACTGGAAAATATGAAGGTCTCTCCGAACACCATTATACTGGGCGACTTCAACTACCCAAACATAGATTGGGAGCATTACTCTAGCTCCAACACCCTTGCCCAAAGGTTCCTAGAATTCATAAACTCAAATGCTATGGAACAACTTGTTACCACTCCCACAAGAGGGGAAAACATACTGGACCTGATCATCACCAACATGGGGACTCTATGATCCAGACCAGAAGTGTATCCCTCACTGGTAAGATCAGCCCATAAACTGATCTCACTGGATATTCACATTCCAACCCCACCCCCTGCCCAGAAAACCACAGTGAAAAACTTCTCTAAAGCAAATTTCACACTCCTCAAAACCGAGGTGGAATCCTTCAAAGCCCCCGGGCCTGTGGAAAATACGGCCCGGACTGCAGAATCCTTTATAAATGCATTCTATGAACACCTTCAGGACTGCATGGATCATGCAATCCCAAATAAAACCAAGACCCAATCCTCCAAAGGCAGACGACCTGTCTGGTGGACCCCAGCCATAAAACTATACAATAGAAGGAGGAAGCTACTACATGATAGAGCAAAATCCCAAAAAGGGAAGGCATCTCTGATCAGTATTAGCAAAAAACTAAGGGCACTCATAAAATCGTCAAAGGCCAGCTTCGAGAGAAAAATTGCACAGGACACTAAGGATAATCACAAGGCTTTCTTTAGTTATGTTAGGAACCTGGGTGGGAATTCCCAGATATGCTCAGAATTAGTCCAAAATGACAAAAAATACACTGATCCCACAGACATTGCCAACATCCTAGCTGACAGGTTCAGCGCAAACTTCTCCCCTCCCCCAAAGGGCAAATATCTATCCCAGCAGAGTGCTGCCCCTGACATCTCAGATGCTCAGGTGGGAGCCACCCTCTCCAAAGCAAAAACACAGCATCAATGGGACCAGACGGTGTCCCAGGCTGCCCTACATGAACTCCAAGAAGAGCTAAACCCAAACATAAAACTACTGTTCAATCTCAGCCTTACTACAGGATATGTACCCAAAGAGTGGCGTGACAGCAACAGTGGTCCCTCTCCACAAAGGTGGTGCCTCAACGGACCCTGGAAACTATCGCCCCATAAGCCTGACTAGCTTGGTCTGCAAAGCTATGGAAAGGATCATCATGGACCTCATAAATAAAGATATTGGGGACCTACAGACACTGGATCCTACCCAGTTTGGCTTTGTTAAGGGCAGATCCTGCCTCTTAAACCTGGTTGACTTCTTTGAAACAGTCACCAAGGCCATTGTGAAGGGAAGCTGGTCCGCACAGCCTATCTGGTCCTCGCAAAGGCCTTCGATACAATACCCCACTCGGGCATTATAGATAAGCTCACCAGCTTAAATATAAACCCCTATGTCACTAGATGGGTTGCAAACTGGCTGAAGGACAGAACCCACATGGTTAGAATTGCTGGAGCCATGTCAGACTCCAAACCAGTTACAAGTGGCGTCCCACAAGGCTCAGTCCTGGGACCTCTCTTGTTTGGTATATATTTCTCGGAGGTACAGGCCAGCACGGAAGGACTGTGGCTGACCAAGTTCGCAGATGACTGTAAACTGGGCGCCATGATCGACTCTCCAGCCGACAAGCATTCTCCAAAAGGGCCTCATAGAAACAGACAACTGGTGCCAGAGCCATGGCCTCAAGCTAAACGCCAAAAAGTGTATAGTCATCCCCTTTGGCAAAAACAAAGTGCCCACAAATTACCACATAGGTGGTAATCCATTAAGTACAGAAGAAGTAATTAGGGACCTGGGGACCCAAGTTGATAGCAATCTCTCATTTGACAACCACGTGGCCAAAGTGGTTAGAAAAACATTTTATATAGCCCACCTAATCATGAAGGGATTCACATCTAGATTACGGGAGGTCATCGTGCCTCTTTACTCATCCCTCATCAGGCCCATAATTGAGTACAATGCCCCTTTTGGGATGTACCTTACCAAACACCTGCAGCAACTGGAAAGACCCCAAAAGTACCTCACCAAGAGGATCAAAGGGCTCAAACAGATGCCATATGCTGCCCGGTTAAAGAAACTCCAGCTCTACTCAGTGGCATACCGCCTGCTCAGAGGTGACCTGTGCCTGACGTATAAGGCCATGTCCAACCCGGAATTAAGGGACATGCTGCACCTCAAAAATCCAAATCCCATCGAGCTACGCTTGAGAGACTTGAACCTCAGCACTGAAATAAATAGGACATGCTGGAGGGACAGATTCATAACCCAGAGGCTCCCTTCACTCTGGAATAAAATCCCAGTCCAGGTTAGGCAGAGTCCCTCATTGACTCTTTTCAAGAGGAATCTTGATGAGTGGATGGGAGATCGTAGGTTTACCCCGGGTATCACTTCTGTGTCACTGTTACACAGAGGCACAGTATACTAACCTCGGAAAAGGGCATAGCAAAATTAATTTAAAATGGGTGGCGAAAGCCAAACATACTCTGGCTAGGCTTATAAATGCCCTAGGGCAGATAGCCTAGTATGAACCTAAGTTGTGGTCTGATTTGACCAGGGAGGAAGTTACAACCAGTTGGGAGCAGGACTGCCCGTTTTTATAAGGACCAAGTTCAGGACATTATTACCTCTGACTGGGGTGCAGACTAATTGGTCTGGAGAGTCTGCACTGGTCCAGAGAGTTTGTAATGATGAAGTCCACAAACCTCTGGGCATACATGTCTGAGGAAATACAAGTCACCAAGTTTATGTAGAGGACGTTACAGTCTGCCGGAATGGGGTCTGGATTAATACAGTGGGACTCCATGCTAGTTAGGTAGGAGGTATGGGCCAAGGGGGGTCAAAGAGGGGATCCTGTAGTTCTCTACGATGTGAGAAGCAATCTTGCTGTCTTTAAAAAGTCCCTTAAAGAACATCTTTCTTCTCTCTGGTTCTGCACATGTACTAAATCTACACTCCCTAAAACCTGACTTCCCCCCATTATAACTCCGTAGTTTATCTCATGTCTTCTAACAACTTGCACTTCCTTCCAAATCTATTTACTCATAATAATACTTCACACTTCAATACATTAATATTCTATTTATAGGAACTTGCTCACTGTTGCAAAAACTACCATAAATGTAAATAATCTAATCTAGTGTGTGTCTAGCTTAGACTAGTGTTTATATAACACTGTATACCTTTCATTGTTTAATATTATAAATGTAAAATCTGTTGTGCACTTAGTTTAAACTATAATTATATTGCACTGTAAACTCCTGTACTGTTTTTTTGTTACTTCTTATGGTTGTTCATATTATGATTGTTGCTGAACCTTTGTGGCGCTTTTCTCCCCGGGCCTCCACTGAAAATGGGCTCTCCTAGGCCCAGCGGACCTTCCCGGTAAACAAATCCAAATAAATAAGTGGTATTGTTTATAGAGACACTTCTGTCTTTAGTACCTTTGTCTAATGCGGTGGCCTGTACAAGAGACAGGTAGTAAAGCCCTACATGATAGAATGCTTTCACTGATCTTGAACCAGGTTTCTGTGACAATGCATATACTGATGTTTTCCAGGGTAAGCAATGCTTGCTGGGTGTGTTTTTGTTAAAGCTCTTAGCACTGAGAAGTGATACGTTAATGCTGTCTACTTAGTTATGTTGGGAGGTTTATACAACGGCCTAAAAAAGACATTATTGGGGAAGACAAGGTTGCAGCCAGTATACACAGAAGTTTTACAGGGAGAGGTGCAGGCTGTTCCTGGCAAAGCAGTTAGAACCTTCTATCATCTCCTCCCAGGCCTACATATATTGGACCCACTTTGAATGACGCCAGAAGCTAAGCCAATTTCTGAAGACAGAGTCATACTTTCCACAGACACATATTCTGAGAGCTCCATCATCTCTCTTTATACAACCCATGGAGGTACATTTCAAATCATTTACACACACACACATATATATATATATATATATATATATATATATATATATATATACATATATATATATATATATATATATATATATATATATATATATAATACAATGATGGTTTTATGTGTATAATTACATTGCAAGGACTTGCGTGCTTGTGTGATATGGTGAATACTGGCTCCTGATAGGCAAATGATTGTGACTGCCTTTCTTGCACAGCCTGATGAGAGGTGCATTAATGTGACTCGCTGTGGAGTCACCTATAACTGGGACATTGGGACTGTGGAGTGGTTTGCCTTAGTGGCTTTTGACTTGAGACCATGACACTTCTGGACGTATGTTTTATGGTGGGTGCAGCCTGTTTGTGAGGTTGTTGAGGGTACTCATTTCTTAGGTTGCATTTAAGAGGGCTTTGCAGTTTAGGTAGGCTATTTTAAAAGCCTCAGCATATGTAGATCTGAGCTGTAACTGGCTGGTTTAGTGTGGTGCTGTCAGCCTGGTTATTTGTAGTGGCTACCTGTGAGACTTTTGCCTCCATTAAACATTATAGAACTACATCTTTCAAACTGTGTCAGTTTAAGTAGTAGGTGACCGCCAGTAAACATGAGACAATTACTACATTGTCCCAGGATGCCTATTTCAACCAGGCTGACTACAGAGATGTATGGAAAGTGCAAATCCATGCTTCCAGATGTGGAATGAAGGGGGAGTAGTGCCAAAAGTTCTGGAGTATCTTTATTGAAGTGCTACCTGCCTAAATAAACAATCTAAGCCTAGGCTAAAAAATGAACTATCTAAGCTTAGACATGAAGAGAAGCCAGACTCTACATAAACCAGAGGCTCTTTGGGCAACTAATGACTGTTAAGCACACTTGGAACTTGTGGAGAATTTAGAATAGCGGTAATTATGGTTCTAAGTGTTTGTGTCTATACAGTACACAGTTAAATGAGGCTGTACAATGAAAAGCTACACATCTTTGATTTATTTATTTATCCTTTGTTGACTGGGTTAATCCTAATAAAGGGGAGACCAGAGGTGGCAGTTATATTATTGGGGAAATGTGGACGGAGCATTGGTAAACTTTCCTACTTTTCTGTTGTGAGTAGGACCCCTTTTGGAGGAGCAGTTCCTCTTTGGATTCCAGATGTGGAGGTTGCCCAGAGAAAAAGGGAGGCAGATAGTGAGAGAAGGAGATGATGGAGTACTGAAAGAAATGAAGGCGAGAGCAAAGAGAGACTGGAGAATGTTTACAGGATTCTGAAGACATGTTGTGGGATAATTTACTTAAAGAAATGGTGTTGAGTCAGACAGAAAATGAAGGAGATGCTTCCTGGGGGGACATTATGGAGAAAATACAAAAGGAGGATGTAGAGACAATTCTGAAGAACAGTAGTGAGATGGAAAAGAAAACATATGCAGAGAAAGTAAAACAAACAAAAGTGGAGTAGCAGAAAAAAAGGCAGAAGAAAAAGAAAAACAGAAGCACTTGGTAAGGATTCAAAGTAAAGAAGACAAATAAATCGACAAGTATGAAGTATGGGACAATTTAATAGCTCCTTTGGGTGTAAAAGCACATGAGGTAAGAGCATTTATTCGAGACATTTTGTGACAATGTATTTCAGACTTATCAATGGAAAATATTCTTGGAGAATATGAAAAGAAGAAAAAACAAGAAAGACTAACTCAGGGAATCTTTACATGACAAAAACATTTAACAAGGAAACAAAAAAAGAAGATTCAGGTACAATTTTGAACAGAAGTAGAAAGAGACTTTGAAAGGACATTTGAAAACTTTTATGTTAAGTACTTGACACTGCAAATGTTTTTAAGAAAATGGGATTATGGACTGGTGGCTGAGATTGTAAAATCGTGTTAAAAATAGAAAAAAAATATACATATACCAAGCATAAAGAGGGAAATAGGGGTACTGTAAAATATTGGGGACAACCCAGTAGATTTTTTTTGCAGAAAGGACATTTGGTAAGTATCTGTGACAAAAGAAAATGTTATATTTGTTATATTTGTGGGGAAATGGGGTATGATGCAAAAAAGTGAACTGAAATGTTACAAATGTAAGAAAATTGGACATTTATGGATGAATTGCAAAAATTTAAACATTAAGGAAAAAGAAAGAGAAGGAAATAAAAAGAGAAGAAATTTTAGTAGTAGAAATGGAAGAAAACTTAGATGAGGAAAAATAATAAAGAGGACATAGAAGAAGGTTCTGAAATAAGTGATAAAGACGACAAACTGGAAGGCAGTAAAAGGGAAAAAAATTCTATTGGTAAAAGGGTAAAAGACATAAAAAGAAAATTTAAAAGAGCAAGTACAAAAAAAAGAGAAAGGAAATGGATGAAAAAGAATAAGTACAACTAAAGATTGGGGCTTGGTATAATGGCTAAGGTGTTTGACTCACAGACACAAGGTACAGTGTTTGATCCTCACCTTTGGTAAGGAAACTGGTTAGGCTTAGAATGGCCTATTAAGAAAGCTAGCCTAGTAATTAGCTATGAACTTATGATGAAGCCATGAATCCAAGTAAAAGGGAAAATGAAAATTTTAGAATACATTCTGTAAATGTGAATAGTATTAAGAATATTTAAAGAACATGAATTTTGGAGTGAGGTAATACATGTGAGGTAGATGTAATTAAATTAGAAGACACTGATTTTTAACAAATGAAGAAAGCCTGCAAACAGAGAAATTACGGGGAGGAAAGATAATGTGGAATTTGGGAAATGAGAGATGTTCTGGAATGGCCATATTCTGTAGAAATACAATAAAGATATTAGATGCAACTCTAGCAAAAATGGGAAGATTAATCATTGTAGATTTAAAATGGAAAGAACAAGTATATAGAATTAGAGCATGATATGCTTATACTGACTGTAAAGAAAGGGAAACTTATTTCATCAGATTTTAGATTATGTAGTGATAAATATAAATATTATAATAACATGAGACTAATTGTGAAAAGAGGCAAGCATAAAAAGAAAGGAAATGATGTTAGAAATAAGATGTGGTAAGTTAAAACTTTGGGACAAAAATTTATGGATTTACAAAAGGGGTATGTATAGAACTGAAATAGATTAAACTTAGTATCAGAAGGTTTAGTTATGGGTGAAGGTGGCGACTGAAACAGGATTTTCTGATCTTCCTGGAATGTGGCTAGAGATAAAAGAAACAATAAATATATAAAAACAGACAAAAGAATAAAAAGGATAAACAAGAAAGCATGGAATGAAGAAGGAAAGAGATTAGTAACACAGTTACGGAAAGATCATATTACTATGAGAACATTTTATAAAAACTGGTGTGAATGTTGTTGTCCTTCCTCTTTTCCCAGTTAGGGCTCGCCACAGCAGAACTCCGGTCCGCAAATGATTGGCAGTAGATTTTCATGAATGCCGAGGTGCCAGCTCGACGTTCAACCTTCAATGAAGGCACGCCCATTTACGGATATCTTTCGAACGCCCACCCAACCACGGGGAGGACATGCAGACTCCACACAGAAGGTACTCCCCACATGTTGGATTATATTTAAGGGAAAAAATATATATATAAATATATACATTTTTAAAAGTGGCAATATATTAGAAAAGCAGACAAAGAACAGAAAAGAACATATAATGATGCACTGGAAGACATAACAATGAAAGAAAGTACTTTGAAATAGAAAAAGAATTATATGAAATAAATCAATTAAAAAATACAAAAATTGCTATATAAGCAAAGATATGTTTTAAAGGAAAAAGAGAAGTACTGAGTTACTTAAGCAGAGTAGTAAAGGAAAATGGTAGAGTAATGAGAGAAATAAAAAATGTAAAAGAAATGGAAAAATTTCAGGAAAAAGATTATGAATGGTATAGTATAATATGTACAAGACATGTTTAAAGAAAAAAAAAGCAGTGAAGAAACATGGAAAGTAAAAAAGTTAACAGAAAAAGAGAATAATGAAGGAGATCTCCTTAAATAAGCTAGATAAAGTATTATGACAAGTTAATATAGATTTGGCTGCAAACTCAGGAAGAATAGGGTCTGAAATGTATAAAAAGTTAAGGGACTAGCAAAAAAAAGTTTTAAAAGATTTTGAATGAATGGTTAAAATGGAAGTTTTATATATAAAGAATTATGTAGTGGAATACTTAAATTCAGAAGGAAGACAAAAGAGAATTAAAAAAATGGAGACTAATAGTACTGAATAATAATGGTTATAAGATCTTTATGAAAATAATACAAAAAATTTGAAATTAAAGTGGAAAATATTATGGAGGATAACATATTGTATAAAAGGGAAGGGTTGTCAATAATTATTAATGATAAAGAAATTGTGGATGTTATCATGAACAGAAAAGAAAAAGCAAAGATGATAGATCTTAAGGCATTTGACATAAATGGACATGCAATCCTAAGAGTAAGTGAGAAAGTTAGGAAATTATGTATGTCAGTGTGTAGTAATAATAAAGTAAAAATACTTGAAAATGGCTGGGTAAGCCGAGAAGCACACAAAAAGAGTAGTGTAAGACAGGGATGTCCAATGAGTTGTGTTGTGACAGTAAGTGAAATAAATTACAAAAAAGGAGGTGGGGTATATAACACCTGAAGTGTTAAAAATTCCAGTTCTGTTAACATATGCAGATGAGTTATAATAATTACAAAAAACAAAGTTTGGATAAAAGAAGTAATAACTTGCACAAATGAGTGTCTACAGATGATAGGGGTGGCTTTAAATAATGAGAAAAGTAAAGGTTTAGGTGAAACAGTAAAGATTGGGGGCATATTTTATTTATTTTATTTTACATTTGTTGGGCTGGATCTCTGCTGACTGGATACCATTTTTCAGCAGAGGCCGGAGAAAGGAAAACCACATAAAACTAAGTGACTAACAAAATATCACGTAAATAACAAGTAAATAAACAAGTAACTAATGCATGCAGGCACAACTAAGGAAATTGATATATAGAATAGTAATTGTTTGGTTGATTTGGGGGGGCAGCTTTTTGCAGCTTATGCTTTAATCGAGCTGAATGGTGCTAGAGTTGGTGTTAGTAAGAGTAGTATTGAAGTAGAATGCAACTGAACAAGTCAAGTGGGAGGTGTTTGTTGACGTCAAGTTTGAGGTGGAGTAGATTTGGAGGAAGGAGGACAAGTTAAATTTGTTTTTATTAGCGGTAAATGGTTTGTTTGTAATTTGAGAGTATTATCTTTGAGGTTTTTAGATAGTTGTCTTTTATGTAGTGAGTATTGAGAGTCTGGGAGTATTGTTTATTTATATCAAATATGGATTGCTATTAAGAATTATGATGATTGTCACCATTTTTAGTTGTTTGGTTGTTGTTTATTGTTGGGGAGCTAATAGTATGTTGAAAGTTAAAGTTAGGTGAAAGTTAGGTAGAGAGTGGTGATCAATCCAGTTGGGAGTATTGTAGGGTTCATTATATGTAAAAGGAGGAAGTTGCAGGAGACCCAACTGAGAATATTTTCAAGTGCAATTGATGTGTGGCATATGTGTAGGGAGGACATATTATTTTGTTTAGTTGGTTTTTTTGTTTTTTGTATTTTGGTTTGTGGTATACCACATTACCTAGAGAGGAGGTACGAGTCCATTAAGGCTTTGTGCTGGGATTTGTAAAAAAAAAGCTAACTCCACCCTTTTTTTTTGCCTGGATCTTGCCTGCCTTGGGGTGCTATGGGTGGTGATTGTTTTTTCTTTTTTTATGCCTGTTTTAGCCAGGTTTTCAGTGAGACAGAGGATATCAAAGGTGAGTGTATAAGGCAGGAGCGTCAGGAGAGTGTGAGAGGGCAGAACTAGGAATGGTGAAGGGTAAGAATAAGACTATAAGGATACAGAGAAAAGAAAACAATCAGGTGAAGGAGGGTGGAAACAGACTAGAGGGTAGGTAAGAAAGGAACTACGAAAGTAGATTTGGGAGAGGAGTAATAGTATGGTAGTGGAAGTGAGTGGCAGTATAGTGAAGCTTAGGTGAGGATAGAAGTGAGGGAGCAGATAGAGAGTGAGGCCTGTAGTGAGGATAGAGAAAGCAGAGAGTTCTAAGTGAGAGGCGCCTCCCCTAGGGCTGAGTTCAGGAATGAGAAGACTGGTACACAGGGATAGGAATAGTAAGGTTGAGGAAAGGAGAAGGAGGAGAGGCCCTATGTGAAAGAAGAAGAGAGGAGGAGGAGGGAGTAGGCTGGGAAGAACCTGAGGAGGGAGGAGGAGGTCCGGAGGCTGGTTAACAAAATGCAATAGTAAAAGGCTGGATGGGCCACCAACAGAACCACAATGATAATACAGTTAACAAATGAGGAGTATGTACATTATTTCCTATTTGCTGACGCTTTGTTATGGATTGGTTTCTTGTGGGCTTCTTTTTAGCAGGAGAGAGGGCTTATATATGTTAATATAGTTCTGGGGAGAGAGAGAGAGAGAACATATAACATATATAAAGTGTAATAGGCACAATATAATCCTAAGCAAATAAGACAACATAAGCACATACAATAATCATTGATACCCTCCCATAGAAAATAAAGTTGTACAGTGTTAAGAGAGTGTAACCCAGGCAGGAGTATATATACAGGCGCAAACAGATATTATGCAAACTATTGCAAAGTTAAAAGTAAAAAGCATACAGGTAGTAGGTAGACCCTATGCAGTATCAAAGTAGGGTGCAGTATCAAAGTCACCAAAATCAGGAAGTTACAGTGTCACAGTAAAAAAAAACAAAAAAAAAACAAAAACAACAAACTTATGGTGGCATCTACCTAAACATCAGTAATTACAGATTCTTAAACTAGTATTCAGGAATTACAGAAGCTTGGGAAAGGATTGGATATCTATAATAACACAAAAAAGGCATAGAGACAAACTCTACTAAAATACAAGCATTGATAGGAATGTTTAAGCTGTTAAGAATGTTTTAGCGAATTATACTTTCCCTTATGTCGCTACAGACACTTTCCCATTTTACACTCCTATAAATCAATAAAAAATAAAAATACAGTCAAGTATACAGTCAAATTTCAAAGTTACAAGTAAACAAGCAGTAAAAAAGCAGTATAATCAGCGTTCATTACCATTGTCAATCATATGTTGCTCTGCCTGCTAGTAGCCCCAGTATTCGTAGTTAGGGGGACCGTGGCTGCTAAGGGTAAAGCTAAACTCTAAACTACTCTCAAAAATAATGATCATGGAATAAGCATAAAGTGCATCCTGCCATTATCATATAGCAGAGACAAAGACACAAAATACATATAGTCAACAGCAGCACACAGCTTGCTGCATAGCGCATAACGCTGGTAACAGCTATGAATATGCACACTCTTAGCCCTGCTGGATATATAAAATAAAATAATTGAAAGTGAAAACTGTCGTACAGTAACTATTTTTTAAATATATGTAGCCTTAGAAACTAGTATAGCGTAGTTGGGAAAAAATTTCTGTGTTAGGTATAATATTTGGAAATAAAGATCCAAGTAAAATCCAATGGGAAAAGGCAATAGCAGAAATAAAGCAAACATGCCTTTACTGGAAACATATAAATTATCATTCAGAAAAAAAATCATTTGATAAATTCAGTACTGATGGAGAAATTAACATACTTAGGAAGTGTATTTATGTTGATAACAGTATTGGAAAAGGAATTACTACAGATTTATTTCATTTATATAGGGTTCTAGATTAAGCCCACTAAAAAGAGGAGTTCTGTATGTAAATAAAGAAGAATGAGGTTTAGGGTTAATTAATCCAGGTACACGCTGTTTTATCAAATTTGTACAAAGTGTTAAAGTAGCTAAGCAATGATTCATAGGTAGGTACTAGGCTATTGGCCCTAGGGCCTATACAAGCCTAGCCAAAAAGGTACCCTAGCTTTCGCCACCCAAGAAAATTATTTTCCTTTGCCCCTGTCAAGCATAACCACAGAAGTGATCCCTGGGGTGAATTTCCTATTACCCATCTAATCATCAAGATTTTTCTTGAAGAGTACTAATGAGGAGCTCAGTTTGACATAGATAGGTAGTCTGTTCCAGAGTATGGGAAGTCTCTGAGACAGGAATCTATCCGTCCAGCATGTTCTGTTTATTGTGGTGACAAGGTTTAGGTCCCTAGAGCGTGTAGCTTGGAGGGATTGGGATTTCTTTAAGTGGAGCATGTCCAACAGCTCTGGGTTTGACATAGCTTTGTATGTTAGTCAGAGATCGCCTCTGAGTAGGCGATATGTGACGTAGTAAAGCTGGAGTTTTTTGAGACGGTCTGCGTAACGCATCTGTTTGAGGCCAGTAATCCTTTTTGTGAGGTATTTTTGCTGCCTTTCCAGTTGTTGTAGCTGTCTTGTGAGGTACATACCAAAAGGGGCGTTGTACTCTATAATGGGTCTATTGAGTGATGAGTAGAGGGGAACAATGACCTCTTTTTTCCTGGATGAGAAAACTTTTGTGATGAGGTGTGCCACATAGAAGGATTTCCTGACTACTGTGGCAATGTGATTAGCAAAGGAGAGACTACTGTCCACCAGTGTCCCAAGGTCTCTTATCACACTGTCGGTGTTAAGTAGACTACCGCCTATGTGGTAGTTCATGGGTACAGAGTTTTTACCAAAGGGGATGACAATGCGCTTTTTGGCATTGAGCTTGAGACCATGTCTTTGACACTAGGCATCTGTTTCAGTGAGGCCCTTTTGTAGGATATCCACATTGTTAGGAGTTTCGATTATGGCTCCTACTTTGCAGTCATCTGCGAATTTAGTTTTTCAAAGACCTTCTTTGTTAGCCTGTACTTCAGAGAAGTAGATACCAAACAGGAGAGGACCCAGGACTGAAGCCTGTGGTACTCCACTTGTCACTGGTCTGAAGTCTGATTTGGAGTCTGCTACTTTCACAGTGTGGGTTCTGTCAGTAAGCCAGTTGGCATCTTGTGACATAGGGCTTTATACCTAGTTTAGTGAGTTTATATATAATTCCAGAGTGGGGATGGTGCTGAACGCCTTGGCGAGATCTAGATAGGCTATATGAACCACCTTACCCTTATCTATGGCTTTGGTGACTACTTCAAAGAAGTCTATCAGGTTTAGGAGACATGATCTGCCTTTTACAAACCCAAACTGTGTGGGGTCCAGAGTTTGGAGATCTCCAATGTCTCTGTTTATGAGTTCCATGATGATACGTTCCATGGCCTTGCAGACGAGGCTCGTCAGGCTAATGGGGCGGTAGTTCCTGGGGTCTGCTGTGGCTCCCCCTTTGTGGAGTGGGATAACTGTCGCGGTGCGCCATTCAATGGGCACAAAGCCTGAGGTGAGGCTATGATTGAACAAGGTACTTAGGTGGGGTGCCAGTTCATTCTGTAGTTCATGAAGAAGGCAGCCTGGGATGTTGTTAGGTCCCATGGAGACTGTGTTCTTGGCTTTGGAGAGTGAGGTTTTTACCCGTGCAGCCGTGATTACAGGAACTTTGCATTCTTCCGGTATAAAGATGGGCCCTTTAGGGGGGTGAGAGGGGGGTAAAGTTAGCACTGAACATATCTGCCAGGATGCTGGCAATATCAGTTGGTTCTGTATATTTAGTGTCATTGTGCTGTAACTCAAAGCAGATCTGAGTGTTGTCATTGAGATTTTTAACATAGCTATAGAATGCTTTGTGGTTGCCTTTAGAATCAGTGGTAATTTTGTTTTCATAACTAGCTTTGGAGGATTTTATGAGGGATCTCAGCTTCTTACTGAGGCTGACCAGGGAGTTCCTCCAATCATGGGATTTTACTCTTTTTTGCAACAGTTTCTTTCTTCTGTTGTAGAGTTTGCTTATGGCAGAAGCAGAAGACCACCAGATTGGCTTCCTTGCTTTGGGAGGATAGCATCTTGGTTCTGTTAGGGATAGCATGATCCATGCACTCGTGTAAGTGCTTATAAAGTGCATTTGTGTAGGATTTAGCAGTCGTACCTCTATTGTCCATCTGCATGGGTGTCGTGAAGTTTGTCACTTCTGTCTTAAGAAGCGTGAAGTTGGCTTTGGAGAAATTTTTTATGGTTGTTTTCTTAATGGGGGGTGGGAGCGGGTTGTGGATGTCTAGGGTGATTAGCCTGTGGTCTGATCTGACCAAAAAGGAGCTGACCTCTGGTGTGGAACACCGGTCGCCCATGTTGGTGATGACCAGGTCTAGGATACTGCTGCCCCTGGTGGGGGGTGTGGATAAGTTGATCCAAGGCGTTGGAATTGATTTCCATAAAACGTTGAGCAAAAGAGTTGGTACACGAGTAGTTTTCCCAGTTAATGGTAGGGTAGTTGAAATCACCCATTATTAGAGTGTTGGGTTATACCTTAACATTTTCCAGTATATCAAGAAAAGAGGAGTGGGAATCCTGGGGCATGGTGGGGGGTCTGTAGCAAGCTACAATCTGGATTGCGGTTTTGCCCAGAGTTAGTTGAACTTGGATAATCTCAGATGCATTATGCTGAGCAACTCGCTTGGAGGTGTGGATATCCTTAATGAATATGGACATGCCTCCACCGTTAGTGTTTCGGTCCAGGTTTGGTGGCCGAAAGGTGTGATCTGAATTATAGCCTGGCAATGCAGGGGTGCTCTCTGAAGCTTTGAACCAGGTCCCTGTCACTGCACAGATGTCAATGTTCTCCATTTTAAGGAGTGCCTCGAGTGAGTGCATTTTGAGGTTTAGACTTCTAGCATTGAGTAGCATTACCCTCAGATTTTGCTTGCTTGCACCTGTTACGGTGGTGAATTTGTCATTTGAACCTTGCCTAAAAAAGGCACTACAGGGATGGCAAGAGCCTTTGTCAGTATCCGGAATCCCAAGGGCAACAGGGTGCAGGCTATCTCTGGCAAAGCAGCGTGGTCTGTCAATCATGTTATCCCAGGCACACAGATACTGGATTCCCTTAGAATGACACCAGAAGCTTAGCCAATTGTTAAAGTCAATCATTTTGTCCTTGTACTGTGGTGTCATTCTGGGTGATGGCAGGATGCTACTCGGGGCTAGGGTCATACCGGCCTGGTCTACAAGGTTGGAGGGCTCCTCCATGTCTCTTTTCATGTAGTCCAGGGAGGTACGTCTCAACATGGACAATGACAGAGTCATATTTGTACTCGTTGTGGAGTGACCTGAGTATGTGCATTATGTGGCGGATCCTGGCACCTGACAGGCAGCTGACAATAACTTTTTCCTTGTTTAGCCTGGTGAGTAGAACATCAGCGTGCCTGACTATAGAGTCACCTATAACGATAGTGTTGGGTATGTTATGCCTTCTGGGCTGTAGTTGAGTGGCACACTGAGTATGTGGGCTATGTGTCATTTGGGTTGTGTTCGGGGGTGGAGGTTGCTTGCATTTCTGCTTTGGAGGTCTCTGTTGTTTGGGCAGATTTGTACGGAGAGCCTCCGCGAATGTAGGTGTGTGTTTTGTACTTCTTTGTGTGTGTTTTGGTGGTGTAGGTTTTGAGGGACTATGTGATGATGTGGTGCTACCTTTGCTTCTTGACTGTCTAAGGCCAGTCTTTGGTGAAGAGAGCTTTGCTTCCAGTTTGGCTATATAAGTACATCTCTCACAGGTCGTAGTGTTGGGTGGTAGGAGGAGAGGGTTGTCTGTGTACATGAGGCAATTGTTGCATTATCCCAAGATGCCCAGAGTCATCAGGTAGACAGGAGAAAACGCCGGGAGCTGACCTTTAGACATGTCTGAATAGGTGCTTATTTAAGTACTGAAAACTGTTTTCCTCTAGACAAGTGAGGAAAGTTGAGTGCTGTAATAATTTGTAACTTTAGTGCTTACAATGAGTTCTGAACAAGTGCTGAGATCAACGAAACAGATGAGTGCTAAAACTAAAAAGCTGGCTAGTTGCAAGGGAAATTTTGAAGAACAAACTTTATGGCGCCAGGAATAGTTTAACCCCAGTTAAGTTGGGGGGGGCTTAGGAGCTCACAAACAGTCCTGGACATAGCAAATCCGTATCTGACCTGCCACAGGAATGGGGGCAAGCAAGCTTAAAATTTTTTTTTCCAGTAAAGTGGAAATGGAGAAAGCTGGAAGAGAAGTTAATTCAACGTTAAGAATCTGACTGGGTTGGCCTTCACAAATGTTCTCTATTAGATTGAGTGAACTAATGACACTAGACTGGGAGAAGTGCCACAGATCCAATATACAGTATGGGTGGGCAACTGCAAAGCCACCAAGTATAAGAACACACAACACTAGGGAAGATGGGTGGGAAAAATTACAGTTCCTAGCTGTAGCCACTAAATGAAAGTTTTAAACAGATCAAGGAGCAGACTCGAGAATGCTTTTAACTGTAAACAAACAAAAATGCACAGAAAAGCTCGGATAGAGCACTCACAAACAGAAAATACAACTCTCAGTATGAAAAAGCAGTTTACAGTTAAGTAATGTTAAAACAGTATAAAAGTACATAAATGCAGTGAAACAATAAAAAAAGCTTTATAACAGTGCAAAATGTAGTAGATCAACTGTATAGCACAATTATAAGCGTTTCAGAAGTGCAGTTCAGTGAAATAAGTGTAAGAAATAACTTATCCTGCTCTTGGAATCTTAAGGAATTTCCACTTATGCAATGCAATCCAGAGCCTGACAATACAAGCAGAACCTTTATAAGACACAGGGTTTATATAGCAGTAAGAATGGAAGAGTTGGAAGATCAGATTACTATTCAGCCCCTGCTATTACCCAATCACTCGTACTACAGACAGTCAGGAGGCCTTGTTACTCTCAATAATAATGAAGACAATCAGCAGAAAATGGCTACCAGAAACACAAATAAAACAAAAAAAAAAATTCAAAAAATGATCTCACCATAATCTCCAAAAATAACTTTACAATCACTCCAACACGCACAAAACTGCTAGGGGTAGTTATTGATAACAACCTCAGATTTGACATTCATACAGCCCAAACAATCTAGAAAGTAAACAAAAAAACTGGGTCTCCTTTATAGAAGCAAACATTTTATAACCAAGGATACAAAATCCAAAATTGCTAGGACCCATCTCTTATCCATCCTACTGTATGCCTCCCCTATACTGACAAATCTTTGCCACTCCAAACTTAAAAAATAGAATCTTGTTACAGGATTGCCAAGTTCGCAACTGAGGCCTCTCATAGATCCCATCATTGTTTTGCTCTAAAGCAGCTCAACTTGCTTGAGCTGACCCAACTGCTGCTACTTAATCAACTCTCTACAGCACACAAACTGTACTACCTGCCCAACAAAACCCCATCACTACAGCATCTAATTCAGCCGTACACAACCATCAGAACCTTAAGATACAGTAACCAAAACCTTTTAAATGTCATCAAACACAAAAATGATGTTGGTAAGTCTCTCTTTGCCTGCACCATAGCCAGAGTTTGGAATCAACTCTCAATTCACATTACTACTACAACCTCTGCCTTCCAATTTAAAAAACTCCTCAAAAGCCACTATTCAAACAACTGGCTCTGCTCCTGTGTCTCCCCAGGTTAAACCAAACCACTGCACTGTTGCATGAATTCATCTGCTAATGATCACCAATTACTTCTTCTAGTTAACCAGGTATACCGGTTAAACCCCAAGCATATGGGCTTTTCAGAATGAACTCCTACTAAAACATCTTGCACCTTTTCTCTCAGATACTGCACAATTTCTAATCTGACAAAGTACTGCATATAAACCTTACTATCACCAATACTACAAATACTTTTGTACTGTTTTTCTCAAATACTGTACTCTCAATCTTACAATGTACTGCATATAAACCTACTACCACAAATGTTATACTCTGTCTACTAAATACTGAAATGAGTCTGTAATGTACTTGTATATAGTCCTGATAACAAGATGTTAATATCTGAATATTGCATGTTGTAATGTATTCGTAGATGTAAATTAAATCCTCACTTGTACTGTACTGTATGTGGAGCTTTTCTCCTCGGGCCTCCGCTGAAAAGGGACCTGTGTCCCGTCGGACTTTCCCGGTTAACAAATGTAAAATAAAATAAATACATACTGAAAAAGATGAGAGATTAGTAGTGAAACTAAATACGACTAATGTTGGGGTATGGTAAAAAAGAGTAAAGAGGAAAAAAAGGGTGTATAAATGAAAAAGTAAAATGATACCAAGAAGAAATATTTTTTTGTGGAAAATAAAAACTGATGACATAGAAAAAGATGGAAAAGTAATGGTATAAGAATGTAATGATAAATAAAATTACTGCATAAAACCATGAGAAAATCTAGCAGATTAAAAAATTAAAGCTATACAAAAATAAGAAGCAAATGGTGTAATCAAAAGTAGAATCTCATTTTTTTTTGTGGAGACTGGTAATAGATAAATTGCCAGTAAAAGCAAATACGCCATATAAAAATAAAACTGATAGAATATGTTTACATCGTGAAGAGGAAGAAACTGTGGAGCACATGTTTTTGAAATGTAAACGAGTAAAAATGTTGTGGGCAAAACTATGTAAATAAGATTTTTTTGCAGACATAAAGGAAGTGGATAAAAAAAAAGGTAGATACGATTAAATGTGGATATTATAAGAATAGAAGTAAAGAATATGTTAAAAGAATAGATTAAATCTATTTTATTTTATATGGAATAAAAGAATAAATGAAATTATGTTTAATGGTAAATGGATTTTAGTGATAATATTAAGTAAAATCAGATGGTTATGGAAAAAGGAATGGGGGTCTAATAGGGATGAAAATTTAGCATGAATGCAAAGGAAATTCTGAATATGTGTAAACATATGTATTTTTACATACAAATAAAAGACCTCCTACTCTTTTCAAAAGGTGACATAGGATCTTTCACATCCACTTGAGTTACAACCAATTCAAGTAGAAGGGGCTTTGGTTTAACATCTCATATTAAGGACGGCACACTCAAGAGTGCAGCACCCCCCTTATGCTGCATTGCAGCATCAGCAATTGCTCGACATAGTCTGGGAATAGAACTCACAGCCTTCTGCACCAAAGCTGAGCGTGCTACATATTTCACCACTGACACTGCACACTTCTGAGATTTATTGTCTCATTAAATGTCAGAGTAGTCTCTTTCTTAATGTTATCTCTTCTGTTAAATAAACATTAACTCTAATGTAACATGCCAGTCTCTCTCTCATTCACTCACACACACACACACACACACACACACACACACACACACACACACCTCTGAGGTGTAGTATGAACTACATTTTTTATACTAGCATTTATCAAGACGTCTTTTTAGCCAACTGGCAATAAATGATGCACTTCCCTTTAAGCAGTGTATTTAACATCAGTAACTTAATGACTCATGATGAAGGGCTCATGCCAGCTTGAAACCTAGAGTAATTGCAAAACCTATGTCGTGCCAGTAAAATGTATTACATCACGTCAGTGTTAGTGTCTTTGTGTTTTCTGTTAGTGGACCAACATGGCATTTCTTTTAAGTTTTTTTTTTCTTATATCAGGAAGAAGAAAGGATAAATGACAGAAAACTGGTACAGGCATATGTATGACGAGTCTAAACTTGCTCAAAGTGCAAAAGGAACAAAGTATAACCATTTAAATAGAACTGGAAGAAAGTAAACAGCTCATCAAAAACACCAGTGGAAGACGGCAGTCCAGTGGAAATCTGAAAGTTGGATAGACAATACGAAGACTTGTGATGATTTGTTAAAACTGTTAAGGGAAGAAACAATACCAGGTTTGGGCAGAAGGACAACAGTGTTCATTACACCAAAAAAGGTAAGATCCTATATAATTATAATATAGTTATGAGGACAATGGCAAACTGAACAGCCAAGACTTGTTTAAGGCACACAGACATATGATGACAATATCTCTAAAACTTTGTTGATTCAACAAGATGCTGAACACCACAGAAATTCACTGCTGCTCAGTTACGACTCTAAAGAAGCATTTGACTGTGTTAGGGGAGTACATAGAAGTGTTAATTAAAAAAAGTGAGCTCTCAAAGAAAATGGTTGACTTAATGCTAACAACATATGAAGATTCAACGGTCAAAATAAAAATGTGTGTGTGTGTATCCAACAGTTTCAGGTTGCATACAGGGACAAGGTACACATGCCCACACTCACCACTCCTGTTTGCTTTACATTTAGATTCTTTAGTAGCAGAGATCATATTACAGTATCAAAATAATGAAGTTGTAATTGGCATGGAAGGCAAATAAAAACTGCATTATTTGCATAAGACATGCTGTAATATCTGACCAAACAAGAGCAAGAATTGTCGGAGCTATTTTATAAATTGAGAGAATTTCAACATCGCTCAGGTCACAATCTCAATGAAAACAAGACTAAGGCTCTTTAATAAATTACATTCCAGCTTCCTCACTGGTACAAACCCACCCTTATGTGTGGGAGAACAAAACAAAATACTCATAAATGCAGCTAAAAAAAATAAAATGACAAGCAGCAAGAGACGACATAAAGATAAAAAAAATAAAGATTCTGGAGGATCATGACACAATACTTCAATAACAAAAAACAAGCTATAAAAATGCTCATTGCAGCAATATTGTATGTAGGCAAGCTTTCCCCGTTCTCCAAACAGAATAAGCTATAAAGAACATTGAATGAGATGCAATAACTTATTTAAGATGGAAAACAAACAAGAGTAAAGTAGAAGAACTTGACAATGTCATTAAAATGGGGGAGGCCTAGAAATGCCGAATATACACCACTATTACAAGGCGGCACCACCCAAGACTAATATACTTCATCAAATTTGAAGGTATTAGAAAGGTGGAAAGATATGCTGTTACCAGAGCATCCAAGTGCTCCGGATTATGCGGAACGCACCGCATTTAATGAAGAGCGAAGCCACTGTTCTGCACTGAACAGCTGTGGCTCCGCTACAAGGCTTTTGATTGGTTTGTGTACCGCAATTACTGCCAATTGGCATTGCGGTATACAAACCAATGCATAGTCGGCTGTGCTCTGCAGTTTTTAATTTGATTGGCTTGTAGACCGCATTTACAGCCAATTGCAATCTCGGCCTATGAGTCAATCAAGTACAGAATATGCAGAGAACGGGAGCCAAATGCAGACCAATCGTGTTTCTGGAAGCCTTTTCGCACCAAATTAATGGCTTGAAAAGGGCTTCCAGGAGTCTGGACTCGGGAGGGAATTTTGCTTTGCTGCCATTTTGATCGTTGTTGTGTTGGAGTCGTCGAAGTTAGTTGAGTCGATACTACGTCGGTCGGTTGGATTAAAGGAAGGAGTGGTGCCAGCCAGTTGCAGAAAGAATCCAGTCCAGATCCGATTAAGGTAAGAAGGGTGAAGGCAATAGGTGTTGGCATTTTGCTTTGCTTAACGTTTTATTTAAATTAAAAGAAATTTACAAGAACATTGGAGGGTGTGTACCTACAGTCAGTGGTTACAAGATAAAAGCAAAGTTCAATCCTGCCCTTCCCCCAAAAGATTCAAAACAGCTTACTTAGGAAGAATTTGCTTTTCTGTTTTTTTTTTTTTTTTTCTTGACTGAGGTAAGAAATATGAAGGTAGTTGGTGTTGTATTGTGTTATATTTTACTTATTTTCATTTTAATTAAAAGAAACTTGCGTATCTGTGCTTGCAAGTCAGTAACCAGAATGCAAAGTTCAGTTTGTTCCTTCCCCAAAGGATACAAAACAACTTGTTTAGTGAAAAATTGCTTTTCTTTTGTTTGCTGGTACTGAGGTAAGAAATGCGACGGTAGCAAGTGCTGCAATTTTGGTTTAATTTACTTTTGTTTCTTAACAGAAAAGATCACATGAAGCTTGGGGGTATGTACTTATATTTGCTGGTTATTGGCTTGAAGCAAAGTTCAATCTTCTCTTTCCGGAAATGATGTACAGCAGCTTGCTTAGGGAAGGGTTTCCTTTTTATATTTTATCTGCAGGTACCGAGGTAAGAAAAGAGATGGCAGTATGGGCAATTACCACACGCTTCCTCACACCTCTTATTTCTTTCTTTACTAAAAGAAGCTCAGAGATATGAGTGTATACTTACACCTGGTGGCTACTGGCTAAAAGCAAAGTTCAACCTTTCACTACCCGCCAAGGGATATAAAATAGCAGTGAAAGGCTTTTCTTTTTTTCCCCTGGCATTGAGGTAAGACATGTGAAGGTATTAGGTGCTGCCATTTTGCTTAAATTTACTTTTTGTTCCTGTCTCTATTAAAAACAGCTGCCAAAAAGCTTGGAGGTATGTACCTACATCAGGCAGTTAGTGGCAAGAAGAAAACTTTTGTCCTTTCCTTCCCATAACTGATTCAAAACAGTTTGTGTAGTGAGAGACTGCTTTTTTGTTTGCTGGCAATGAGGTAAGAAGTTTTAGGTAGTAGTTGCTAGCATTATATTTCATTTCTTTTTTTGGAAAAAAATGTTAAGATTCTTGTGTGTGTGTGTGTGTGTGTGTGTGTGTGTGTGTGTGTGTGTGTGTGTGTGTAAATACACTTGGTGGTTAGTGACCAGAAACAACGTTCACTGTTATACTTCCCTAACTGGTTCTAAACAGCTTGCTTAGAGAAACTGATTTTTGTTTGTTGGCACAAGGGTAAGAACATGTGATCATAGCAGGTGCTCGCGTTTTGCTTTATTTTACTTATGTCTACCTTCTACCCCTTTTTTAAGACTGGGAGGGTGACATTTTTTTCGCTTAGGCACATAGGATGGTATGGATGGCAGTGAGTCTCTATTAAATTATTTAATCTTTATGTCCTTTTCTTTCATCATACTTAAAGAGAAAGTTGTTTTGTTATTGGCTAAATGGATGAATTCTGTCTTGGGGATTTTCAGGTAGGGCATTCTTAACTCTTGTCTTGCTAAATATATGGCAGGGATAGATCAGACTGACATGTTACTGATAAAACCTATTCTAGATGTATTAATCTCATAATGATTAGTGAAGGGAGGACCTTAAACAATGCAATAAAGCTACAGCCCTTTTTCTCATTTTTGCACATGGGGTTGGGGGGTGCACTTCAGCAGTAACAATCATCTTCAGCTAAGGTTTTACACCACTGGGTGGATAGCCCCATCTGCGGTAGTTCATTCGTACACTCACTTGCAGACACACTCTCACTTACGGCCAATTTAGAGTGTCCAATCCACCTACTGCATGTCTTTGGAATGAGGGAGAAAACCAAGCACCCGGAGGAAACCCACATGACCACAGGGAAGACATGCAGATTTCACACAGAAGGCACCCCAGCCGAGAATCAAACTGGAGAACCTCTTGCTGTGAGGCAACAATGCTAAGTGCTGTACCACTGTGACCATTGTCTGTCCTATAATGTAAAGGAATTCAAACTTTGGTTGTTGGGTTTGCCACCATAGATACTGGGATCCAATAGAAACTGAGATCCAAGCTGAGTTATTAATAAGATGTGACAGGATCTAACAAAGTGATGATTTCATGGGGAATTCTGTGAACAACAAAAAAGCAGACAATGACATAAGTGTATTCTTTAATGGGGGGGCTACAATTGCTCAACTGTAGTGGTTCAAGGGTTGCTGAGGCATGAAATGATGCCCACCCTTATATTTGTACAAGTGATGTGCTAAAAGCTTCTTCTACATCTATATTTCGCATGAAAAGGTATCTGACAGACCTTGTGACAACTTCTGCATAAGTTACCCTGACTAATAAGGATTGAGTTATTTTTTCCTGTAAAGGACAGGAGGCTAGTAGTTAAAGTCATGGCTTATCAAAATTCATACACTAAGGGTGTGGTCACACCACATCCTTTTGTTGGAACAGATATCGAAACTTTGAAGGATGATGTGGTCATTTTGGAGAGAGAAGAAACATAGCAATCATTTTGGGGACTGGCTACTGATAGTACTTTGGTTATCTCTCTTGTGTGCCAATTCATACTGAGAAGGTTTCCCAAAGCACAAATAAAAATTTGTCTAGCTATGCAAAATAAGTTTTGATAATACATGATTCAATTTTGAGAGGACCAGAGACATTATTCCTAGGATTCAGTGGAACTCTGTTTCTGTATCTTGTCTAAGAAGTTGCAAGTTTTCTGATATAAGGGAAGCCACAGACTCTATGGCTACAAATTCTATGAAGTACGATGCTGTTATTGTGATGGCAGGTAATGATGTAGGCAGGACTGAGAACTGGACTAGGTCTTGATATTTTCCAGAATAATTTTACAGCTGAACACGTTTTGTTTACAAACTTGCTAAGCTTTTTAAAAACATTTAGTTCCCTTGATCATGTCTGCCTTCTTATTGATGTGGGCTACTTGGACTTTGCATAAGTTTTTAACTCTGTTCCACACAATGTTATCTTTCCATTTGTTGCAAATGTCTTCAGAGGTACATACCAGACGGGGCGTTGTATTCGATAATGGGTCTAATGAGGGATGAGTACAGTGGGACAATGACCTCCTTTTTTCTGGATGAAAAGCCCTTAGTGATGAGGTGTGCCACATAGAAGGATTTCCTGACTGTTGTGGCGATGTGGTTATCGAAGGTGAGACCACTGACCACACATCAGAATACCCAGCACATTAGAGAACATTATCTTAGCAGGCAAATCAAGAGGAATACTGTACACTTATAACAGTACCCACACTGTTTCCTCTATGCTATTTGTGGACACAGCAGACAAAGTAAGATATTGAAAGCTTACATCTTAAATTAAAAACTAAACATGCTGGCAGGTTATAGCAATATCACCCTGTATAACTCTACAGATATTACAACCATTTAATTGGATGAAACAAAATACTGCTTGCCACTGCATACTTTTTTGCTAAAGGAATCATACTGGAAAAATCAACATGATGGCAGTCCATTATCTGAGAAGTACGGCTTTAAGATCAACTAAAGTGTTTGTATGTTTCTGTTGCTTGTCACCCTAGGATGTCTCTGAAAGTAATTGCCCTTTCTAGGTTTATAAGAGCAATATTTTAAAATGTTTGCATGTTTCTGCTGCTTGTCCACTAGTACGTCTCAAAGTAATTGCCTTTTTTTTGGAGAAACTGTACGCAAAGACAGGTCTGCTGCTTGTCCCCAATGTCTATTTTATATATTTTTTTGGGGGGGGACTGTATGCAATGACAGGTCCTTGTAGCAACTTTCTAGGTTTATTGAGCAGTTTTTAAAGTTTGTATGTTTTTGCTGCTTGTCATCCTCGTACGTCTCTGAAACTAATTGACTTTGTTTTTGGATAAAGATAGGTGGGCAAGTGAGCACCAGAGGATTGAAAGTGTCATTGAGGCAAGGAAGTGAAGCATGCAAGCCTTTATAGTAAACAAAAGGAGCAGAGATGAGCAAGAGAAGAGGGTGCAAAGTCAGGAAACTTCCAGTGATATGGGTAGGTTATGGCCCTATTGTCTTGTATCTTTGCTATTGAGGACATCTTGTAATTTTCCTTTCTGCACTTAGTCCCATTTGTTTCATTGTCTAACACCACTGTTTTGCAAACCTGCTAGGTATAGACTACCCAGACTGCAGTGAGGACAGGGATGTAGATACAGCTCACACCCCAAAGAAGAGAAGATACACAATTTTTCAGCCAAGCTGGGCAAGTGCCTTTGACTGGCTTTCTATGAGTAGGCTGAGTGAAATTTGCCTTCTGCAAGACTTGCAACACGGATTTCACAATCCATCATGGGGGCCGACATGACCTGCAACGACATGCCAACAGTGAGAAACACAGGCAGAATTGCAAGCATGCAGCTGGAAGATCTATGGTGGATTTCTTTGGACCACAGAGTTTAGCAAGTACAAAGGTGGTTGAGGCAGAGGTTGGTTTTGTGTCTCTCCTTGCTAAACACAACTTATCATTTGCAGCAGAACACATCCTGAAATTTATGAAGAAGTGTGGAGAGGATCAAGATGTTCTCCGTAAAATGACATGTGGAGTGACAAAGGCAGCATGCATTGCACGGGATGTGCTGGGGCCTCATTACCAGAATGATGCTGCAGCAGCCTGCCAGAAATCACCATTCTGTGTGTATATGGACCAAAGCACAGACATGGGAGATGACAAACTGTTAGTCATCCTTGTTGGTTACCTTGATGAACAGGCAAGCAAAAATGTGACAAGGTTCCTTGATATGCCAGAATGTGTGTCCGGAACTGGACAAGCAATGTTTGATTCTTTAATGTCCAGCCTGACAAAATTTAACATTCCAGTTTCCAACATTGTGGGCTTTTCTTCAGACAATGCTGCCTCAATGATTGGAAAACACAATTCTGTGCTGTCTCGTTTAAAGGAGGTGAAGCCCACAATTGTAAACATGGGGTGTCTCTGCCACTTGGCAGATCTCTGTAGTAAGGCTGCTGTAAAAGCACTACACTCACCAGTTGAAGAACTTGTATCAGATCTGTATTGCCATTTCAGTTCCAGTGCACAAAGACAACAAAAACTTCAGGAATTTGCTTTGTTCATAGATACTGACCCCCTCAAGATCATTAGACATACACCTACTAGATGGCTCAGTCTTGGTAAGGTTATTAACAGAACCCTGGACATGTGGCCAGCTCTAAATTCATATTTTCTGTCTGCAGAGCCAAGGTCTGCTAAGACTGACTTAATTTCTAAAAACTTGCAGAGTCATGAAGTGCATATGATTTTTATGTTCCTTAAGTATGCACTGGAACCCTTACTGGAGTTAAAGATACAGCTTCAGAGCAGAGAAAGTCAGCTGCTGACATTGCATGCCACTGTGCATAAACTCCTGCAGAAGTATGCTGGCAGACTCCTCAGACCTGCATCTGCTGTCAGACTAATCAAACACAGTGATGTGTCAGTGTTGACTGACAGTAGCTGTGTTCTACCAAATGGTGAACTTCGTATTGGCTATGAAGTCAAGCAGTACATGAACAGCCATGAGGAGGATATTGCTGGCACAGTCATTGAATTTAACTTTTATAATTGCAGCTTTTTATGCTGCAGTGCTGCAGAAAATGCTGAAAAAGTTTCAAATGCAGGATCACTTACTGAAAGACGCTGCATTACTTATTAATCCAGCCAAAAAATTGGACATTTCTTCAGGGCTTGTCAGAGATGTGGGCTTCCGTCTGGGTGTATGTGAAAATGATGTTGAGGCCGAACAACGAATCGATGAGTTCACCCAATATCAGATCGAGGACACTGTGAATCTGACAGGCCCAGTAGATGGGCCCCACTCATGGGTGTCACAGTACTGGGCACACCTTCTGAGGGACCTTTGCACTGAAGGGAAACTGCCACTCTTTAAGCAGCTGATGATGAGCCTACTTTGCTTGCCACACTCTAATGCACAAGCAGAAAGGGCATTTAGTATGGTGCGGAAAGTGAAAACTGAACTGCGTCAGTCTCTGAGTGTAAAAACACTGAACCCTTTGTTGGCAATTAAAATGAATGAAGAACTGGATGTCTGTGATATTAAGCTGCCAAAATCGGTTTTAGAGGCTGCCAAGAAAGCCACAGCAGCATACAATAAGTCTACATCAGATGTATGATAGGATGTTTAACTTGGTCTAAACTTTGTGTGAATTGCAATATGTCTGTTTACAAAAATAAAAATCACATTTACTACATTATCTAAGTGCTGTTTCATTTACTTATGGTGTGGTTATGGTATTGCAGATTAAAGGTTTTTGGATCTGAGAAGTGTGGTATTGAATGTTAGTTCCACCAAGCTCCATGGCAATGGTGCGTTTTCGCGCAGTGCGAAAATAGGGTGTTCCACATTTTGACCATTTGTCACACATTGTTAGGGTCTGTGTTCCACATTGGCCACTTTAGAGGTTGAGACCTATGGCTGTTACAGCAACGTGCAAGTTAGCATTCTGAATGGATTTCAGTGGTAGTGGGTTGTGGTTTCAAAGTTTAGCTACACTACTTGAATATAGACAGTCATCAGCAGTACTAGATGATTTGGTAATGGTAATTAGTGATTTTTCTTTAGACTATAAAATTCTACTGGGGGAATAGTATTAAGTTAAGGGCTGGGCAATTTTCTGGCTTATAGAGAAATCTGTTTACTAAAGTTAGCTAAGAAAGAGTTAAGTGTTGTGGTAGTTCTAAATTCTCTGAGGGCTAGGCAGTATTGAGTTCTACTGCTATAGTTTAAGGCAAACTTGGCTATTTTATTGTAAAACATCTCAAGTCTAGAAAGCTGAGAGACTTGGAGGTTAGTGAAGACTTGGGCAGCATAGAGGAGAGATGGCAGTAAAAAAGTAGAGTCTGTCCGTCTTCTGGCTATGTTAGGTGGGTTTTTACTCTGTAAAATGCACCTAATTTTCAAAGATTTTTTTTAACCCTATGTGATACATAGTGGTCAAATTTCAACTCAACTTTGATGACATCTGGCAATTTTGTGGATTTTATTTGTTCTATCAAGCTGTTATTGACAGACATGATATACAGTGAATATTATTGTTTTGGAAGAGATGCGTTTTGGGTAAAGAGCAGTAATTTAGTGTATTTTAGGGTTTAGTAATAGTTATAAATTACTTATTCATGTTTCAGTGGATAAGATGGACTGTTGTGTAAAGTGCTGGAGTTCTCTGCGAAAGACAGTGAGGAACTGGCAGAGTTGATTAGGGTTGAGAAAAGGTGCTGAATTAAGGTAGCATTTCTTGTAGCAGTGTAAAAGTCATTGATGAGTACGGTGAAAAATATGGGGGCTCATTTTTCCATTTCACTGCTTGTGAGGGGTAGTTATGGAACCACTGAACTGAAGAGTTCATGACCATAAGGGCGATAATTTATTTAGGTTTCTGTTGGAAGACCGTATCAAAAACTTTTGATAAGTCTAGAAATACAGTGGAGACTAGGCTTTCAGCATTTTTGCAGGTGTTGACAATATTAACAACATTCAGCAAAGTATTCATTGTGCTGTGATAAGGATGGAAGTCTTGTTTCATTGAAGACAAAAAATTGGTTATATATTAGACAGCTGATCAGTTGCATATGAACAACTTTTTCTAGTATATTTTATAGGGGTGATAAGGTGGCAACTGGTCTATAATTTGAAAGATCTGCATTGATCCCACCCCTGTAGAGTGGGCTAATGAATTATTTCTTTTCCACAGCAAGGTGACTTTATTGTCAGATATGGATCAATTCATCAGAACTGAAACTGAATACATAACAGCCTCAGCTACTAATTTAAGACACCTGTCAGGTAGATTGGGGCAGTTACAGTAGGCTTTCATTTATTTTCATTTTTAAGGTATCTGTGGGAACTGGTTGGAAGGAGGAAAATCAAAGGAGGTTAAGTTGATAGAGCACAGACGCATCAAAAGCTTGATTAGTCCCCTGGTTGGTTAATCACTTTACAGTCTGTACAACATGGGTATTGAACTGGCAGGCTGTGGTATCATTATGTTGGTATTGGCTGTGTGACTTGTCCTAGATTTAACAGTTTATTGATTGAAACTCTGAAGAGTTACAAATTATTAGATATCATATTTTGATGAATCTGCCTAAGCAGCAGACACCTCCAAAGCAGACACCCAAGCAACCGCTACCCCAAAACAAAACACGTGCAACACATAGCTCACAAAGCCAGTGTGCCGAACAGTCACAGCCCTTAAGGCTAAACAACACAACTGATACACCTGTAATAGATGACTATCGTCAGGCACACTGACGTCCCGCTCACCAGGCTGAACAAGGAGAAGGTCACGGTGAGCTGCCTGTCGGGCGCTAGGATCCGCCACATAACACAAGCACTCAGGTCACTCCAAGGCAAGTACAAATATGACTCAGTCATTGTCCATGCTGGTGTGATTGACCTCAGACGTACCTCCCTGGACTACATGAAGAGAGACAGAGGAGCTCTCTGAGCATGTAGCCCAGGCCGGTATGACCCTGACCTTGAGTAGCATCTTACCCTCACCAAGAATGATGCCACAATATGAAGACAAGATGATCAATTTCAACAATTGGCTTAAGTATTGGTGTCATTCAAAGGGGATCCAATGCCTGTCAGCCTGGGATGACATGCTCGACAAGCCACAATGCTTCGCTAGGGACGGCTTGCACCTGTCACCACTGGGCTTTCGGATATTGGCAAAGGCTCTTGCTACCCCCATAGTGCCTTTTTTAGGCAAGGCTCAAAAGACAAACCCACCTCCATAGGTATCACAAGGGATAAGAAACTAAGAGTAATGCTACTCAACGCCAGAAGTCTAAACCTCAAGATGCATGCACTCGAAACTCTCCTTAGCATGGAGAACATAGATATCTGTGCAGTAACAGAAACCTGGTTCAAGGCTCCCGAGAGCACCCCAGCACTACCAGGTTATACCTCATACCATGCTTTTCGGCCCCAAAACTTGGACCGAACCACAAAAGGAAAGGGAGCATCAATATTCGTCAAAGATACCCACACCTCCAGGTTGGTGGCACAGCACAAAGCACCAGAGACTATCCATGTGCAATGAACAGTGGGTAAAACTGCCTTCCAGTTTATAGCCTGCTATAGACCACCCTCCCAAACCCAGGAACCCCACTCGGCCTTCCTGAAAACACTGGAAAATATGAAGGTCTCTTCAAACACCATTATATTGGGCGACTTCAACTACCCAAACATAGACTGGGAGCATTACTCTAGCTCCAACACCCTAGCCCAAAGGTTCCTAGAATTTATAAACTCAAATGCTATGGAACAACTTGTTACCACTCCCACAAGAGTGGAAAACATACTGGACCTGATCATCACCAACATGGAGACTCTCTGCTCCAGACCAGAAGTGTATCCCTCACTGGTAAGATCAGAACCATAAACTAATTTAACTGGATATTCACATCCCGACCCCACCCCCTGTCCAGAAAACCACAGTGAAAAACTTCTCTAAAGCAAATTTCACACTCCTCAAAACCGAGGTGGAATCCTTCAAAGCCCCCGGGCCTGTGGAAAATACGGCCCAGACTGCAGAATCCTTTATAAACGCATTCTATGAACACCTTCAGGAATGCATGGATCATGCAATCCCAAATAAAACCAATACCCAATCCTCCAAAGGCAGATGTCCTGTCTGGTGGACCCCAGCCATAAACAAACTATAGAATAGAAGGAGGAAGCTACTACATGACAGAGCAAAATCCCAAAAAGGGAAGGCATCTCTGATCAGTATTAGCAAAAAACTACGGGCACTCATAAAATCGTCTAAGGCCAGCTTTGAGAGAAAAATTGCACAGGACACTAAGGATAATCACAAGGCTTTCATTAGTTATGTTAGGAAACTTGGTGGGAATTCCCAGATATGCTCAGAATTAGTCCAAAATGACAAAAAATACACTGAACCCACAGACATTGCCAACATCCTAGCTGACAGGTTCAGCGCAACCCCACCCCCTCCCCACCAAAAGGGAAAATATCTATCCCAGCAGAGTGCTGCCCCCCTGACATCTCAGATGCTCAGGTAAGAGCCGCTCTCTCCAAAGCAAAAAACACAGCATCAGTGGGACCAGACGGTGTCCCGGGCTGCGTCCTACATGAACTCCAAGAAGAGCTAAACCCAAACATAAAACTACTGTTCAATCTCAGCCTTACTACAGGATATGTACCCAAAGAGTGGCGTACAGCAACAGTGGTCCCTCTCCACAAAGGTGGTGCCTCAACGGATTCTGGAAACTATCGCCCCATAAGCCTGACCAGCTTAGTCTGCAAAGCTATGGAAAGGATCATCATGGACCTCATAAATAAAGATATTGGGGACCTACAGACACTTGATCCTACCCAGTTCGGCTTTAAGGGCAGATCCTGCCTCTTAAACCTGGTTGATTTCTTTGAAACAGTCACCAAGGCCATTGACAAGGGGAAGGTGGTCCACACAGCCTACCTGGACCTCGCAAAAGCCTTCGATACAATACCCCACTCGGGCATTATAGATAAGCTTACCAGCTTAAATATAACCCCCTACGTCACTAGATGGGTTGCAAACTGACTCAAGGACAGAACCCACATGGTTAGAATTGCTGGAGCCATGTCAGACTCCAAACCAGTTACAAGTGGAGTCCAACAAGGCTCAGTCCTGGGACCTCTCTTGTTCGGTATATATTTCTCGGAGGTACAGGCCAACACAGAAGGACTGTGGCTGACCAAGTTCGCAGATGACTGCAAACTGGGCACCATAATCTACTCTCTAGCCGACACAAGCATCCTCCAAAAGGGCCTCATAGAAACAGACAACTGGTGGCAGAGCCATGGAAGCTAAACGTCAAAAAGTGTATAGTCATCCCCTTTGGCAAAAAAAAAGTGCCCACAAATTACCACATGGGTGGTAATCCATTAAGTACAGAAGAAGTAATTAGGGACCTGGGAAACCCAAGTTGATAGCAATCTCTCATTTGACAACCACGTGGCCAAAGTGGTTAGAAAAACATTTTATATAGCCCACCTAATCATGAAGGGATTCACATCTACATCAGGGGAGGTCATCGTGCCTCTTTACTCATCCATCATCAGGCCCATAATTGAGTACAATGCCCCTTTTGGGATGTACCTTACCAGACACCTGCAGCAACTGGAAAGACCCCAAAAGTACCTCACCAAGAGGATCAAACGGCTCAAACAGATGCCATATGCTGCCCCATTAAAGAAACTCCAGCTCTACTCAGTGGCATACCGCCTGCTCAGAGGCGATCTGTGCCTGACGTATAAAGCCATGTCCAACCCGGAATTAATGGACATGCTGCACCTCAGAAAATCCAAATCTCATCAAGCTACACGCTCGAGAGACTTGAACCTCAGCACTGAAATAAATAGGACACGCTGGAGGGACAGATTCATAACCCAGAGGCTCCCTTCACTCTGGAATAAAATCCCAGTCCAGGTTAGGCAGAGTCCCTCATTGACTCTCTTCAAGAGGAATCTTGATGAGTGGATGGGAGATCGTAGGTTTACCCCGGGTATCACTTCTGTGTCACTGTTAGACAGAGGCACAGTATACTAACCTCGAAAAAGGGCATAGCAAAATTAATTTAAAATGGGTGGCGAAAGCCAAACACACTCTGGCTAGGCTTATAAATGCCCTAGGGCAGATAGCCTAGTATGAACCTATATATATATATATATATATATATATATATATATATATATATTTATATATATATATATATGTATTTATATACATATATATATATTTATATATATATATAAATATATATATATAAAGTTGTAGAGGATAGAGAAGGAAAGACGAGCTTTAGAATGATGGGAAGATGGCGGGATGGTAACCTGGACTGCAACAGTGAATACACTCAAACATCTACATTTATGGTAAGTGTACACAACTGTACTATGTTCTTCGTGTTTCACTGCTGAAGTCATTACATTTGGGTAGAATGCCAAAGCTATGGTTGGGAGGCTGGAGCTAAACAGCATTAGGTGCGGCTATAAGGCCCTGCAGCACTGCAGTGGCAAAGCCTGCCCTGGACTTAGAGTAGAGAGGCAAATGGTAATGCTTTGTAAAGGTGTGAACAAAACTCCAAGTAGCAGCCTCTAGAATGTCTTTGGTTGGTACTCTGAGAAAGGCTGCTGAAGCAGCTGTAGCTCTGGTGGAATGAGACCTAATGCTCTTGGGCACAGGTTTACCATGGTGTAAGTAGCAGAAACGGATGCAGAGGCTTATCCACTTAGAAATTGTCTGCTTTGAAATAGCCTTTCCTTCTGATCCTGCAGCATATGACACTAGTAATTGATCAGTTTTTCTTAGAGCTTTAGTCCTGCTCAAGTAGAATCTTAGCTGTCTGTGTACGTTCAAGGAATGCAGAATTCTCTCCCCTTTGTTCTGCGGATTTGGATAAAAAGTTGGCAGATGAATTGTTTGGTTAAGAGCCACACTGGAAACCACCTTAGGTATAAAAGTAAGATTTGTCCTCAGAGACACCCTGTCTGGGTAAAATATGATAAAAGGCTCTACAGCCATGAGGGGCCTGTAGCTCTGAAACTCTTCTTACTGAAGTAATTGCTAGTAGCAGAGCTGTCTTCCATGATAAGAACTTTATATCAGCGGTATCAGCTGGTTCAAATGGAGGCAGTGTGAGCTTTGCCAACACTTTATTGATGTCCCATGCAGACAGTGGTGATCTTCTAGGAGGCCTTAAATTTTTGGCTCCTCTAAGATACTGCTTTAGTAAAGAATGAGAAAAGATTGGTGGCTCTGTATTGTAATGAGCTGAAATGGCAGAGTCATGGATTTTGATTGATGAGAAAGATAGACCTTTGTCAAGCATCTCAGTTAAGTATTGTAATATCTGAGGGATATGTGGTTCTGCTGTATCAGTTTCTTGTGCTTGATTCCAAGCACAGAATCTCTTTCCATTTGTCAGCATAAGATTTTCTAGTACTAGGCCTTCCAGCTTCCAAAATGACATCCATCACAGCTTTACTGAGAGGTGTCGTTTGTATGATTACATGATTAGCCATGCTGCCAGGTTCAAAGTCTGTAGTTGATGGTGCAGGATCTGATTGTTTTGTTGGGACAGTAGTTGTGGTCTTTGAGGCAAGGTCCAAGCTGGGTATTGAGACAAGTTCCTTAGGATTGGGTACCAGTATTGATGGGGCCAGTCCAGGGCAATTAATATAATCTTTGGCTTCTCTTGTCTGACTTGTAGGAGGACCTTGGGTAGAAGAGGCAGAGGAGGAAAGGCGTAAACTGAAAGGTTTTTCCAACTGAAGGATAGGGCGTTCACTTTCCATGCTTGTCTGTGACAAGTCCTTGTGCAGAATCTTTTCAATTGATAATTTTGAGGAGAGGCAACTAGAACTATGTCTGGGCTCCCCCATTTCTCTGTTATCATGCTGAAGACTTGTGGATTTAGTTTCCACTCGTGAGGCTCCATAAGGTTTCTGCTTAAATCGTCTGCCAGTGTGTTTTGTTTTCCTGGCAGGAATTGAGCTTGAAGATGTATTTGGTAGGTCAAAGCTATGTCCTACAGTATCATGGCTAATCTGCAAAGGGTGCCCCTGGCTTGTTTATGTACCACATGACTGTGGTGTTGTCAGTCTATGAGTAGTTGTCCTGGATGAAGTAAGTCCTTGAAGGCTGTTAGGGCATTTTGAACAGCTAGCATCTCTTTCTGGTTGATATGTAGATGCATTTGTTTTGGAGCCCATATGCCCTGAATGCATCTCCCTGCCATGTGGGCCCTCCAGGCATAATCTGATGCATCTGTTGTTAAGGTTTGGCTGGCAGGGTGTAGAGTGAAGGGCCGTCCCATGTGTTGGTGGCAGGCCTTTGTCCACCATAGAAACTCCTGTTGCAGGCAGGGAATGAGAGGAATCATTGTTTCCAGACTGTGTGAATGTTGACTTCATAAACTTTTTTGGTACCATTGAAGTTTCCTCATATGCAGTCTTGCATATGGAATTAGCAGGATGCCATGAAGCCCAGAGCCTGCAGAATTAGTCTTGCAGAAGACTGGGTTTTTGTTGCCATCAGTTTGAAGTAAGTAGTCAGTTGCCTTTGTTTGTCTGGCGTGAGGGTAAGCCATCTGGGCAGTTGCATTCAAGCTTGCACCCAGGAATGTTCTCTTTTGAGAGGGTAGCAGTTGTGATTTCTTTTCGTTTATTGTGTACCCTAGGCATGTTAGAAGCCTGTTCACTAATGCCAGGTGTCAAAGAAGAGTGCCCTTGTTCTCTGCTTGAATGAGACAGTTGTCCAAGTAAGGATATATTTGTATACTTCTTTGTCTGCAAAATGCAATTACTAGAGCCAGGCACTTTGTAAAGACCCTGGGTGCAATAGATAAGCTAAAGGGCAGTGCAGAGAATTGGTAATGCATTAAGCTAGCCTTGAATCTGAGGTATCTTCTGCACGACTGTCTGATTGGGACATGCAGGCATGCCTCTTTTAGTTCTAAAGTCACTAGCCAAGCTTTCTTGCCCAGCATGGGCAGAAGCTGCTGCAAAGTCAGCATCGTGAATTTTGGAATGTCCAGGTATGTGTTCAAAATCGATAAATCCAGTACTGACCGCCAGGCCTTGTCCTTTCTGGGTACCAAGAACAGTCTTGAGTAATAACCTTGTCCTTTTTCCTGTTCTGGTACTGGCTGAATGGCCCCCATTTCCATGAGGGACAACCTGTTTCTGTGCCTCTGCCCATAGATTTTCTGGCAGACCTGGCTAACCATTTGCCATTGGCAGAATGTGGAAATGGAATCTGTGATACAATGTTTAGTACCCACTTGTCCTGGGTTATTAACTGCCAATTTTGAACAAAAAGTGCTAATTTTCCCCCTATGGTTGCTGCCAAAAGATAAGTGCTTCGTGCAGGCAGAGGGAAGTCACTGGGATTGCTTTCTGTAGGTTTGCGCTTTATCTCCTCCAGATTTGGAGGTGGATGCGCCCCATTGCTTTGACCTGCATGATTCTTGTGCCTGGTATCTAGAACCCTTAGGGCGTCGGGATTTGCCCCTTTGAGCTCTGACACAGGAAAGGACAAATTTTTTGTAGGCCAGTGTCTACTGAATCTTGGTGGCTGCACTTGTAAGAAGTCTTTAACAGTTTGCATAGACTTAGCTTTGTCTTCCATTTTCTTTAAAACCTCTTCTGCCTTAATACCAAACAGAGAATCATGCTGTAAAGGTGCATCTAGCAATTTAGCTTTAACATGATCAGGCAAATTTTGTTCCTTTAACCAGGCATGCCTCCTAATCACAGATCCAGTAACTGCGGCCCTGCAGGAGGCCTCTAAAGAATCAATACCACATTGCAAAGTATGCTTTCCAACTTGTTCAGCTGCATGCAATAATTCCTGCAATTCTTTATTTTCTGCACATTCTGAAATCATTTTCTGTTTCAGCAATCCCATAACATGTTGTTGGTAATTAAGCATATGAAATTGACAGTTTAAGGCCCTGATTGCCACGGTTGCAGATTTATAAACCTTTTTTCACCATCTGTCCAGTGCCCTTGAATCTCTGTCAGAGGGGGTGGGATTTTTTGCTGTTCAGGCCTTAACTCCCTTTGGATCCTGTGAAATAGTTTCATGATCAGCAGCAGGGCTTCTAAATAAAAATGTATGTGAGTCAGGGACCCTGTAATATCGGTCAGGCTTACTGGGAGCCACAGGTAAGGAGTCAAGAGTCAAGCTTGACTCCGAAAACACATCATCCACTATGTCTAAAATGGGGAATGGCTAAAGGCTTGTGCTGAGGGAGAAGGAAATCCCTGAGCCTCTTTTTTGATTCTGCGAAGTCTTGACTCTCCCAGTGAAAATGCTCCCTCAAACTATGCAAGGTTTCTCCAAATGATAATCCTCAGGAGGAGATGCAGATGGAATAGACTCCTCAGCATGAGAATCCTCAGAGGAAGGTAAAGATAATTCCTGATCAGAAGAGGAATCAGAAGAAATAGAAACCTGATCTGAAGATTCATAATCTGTCTCTTGCCTAGGCCTCTTATCTGGAGGGAGATGGGTAACCCTGATCAAGGTAATAAGGTCCTTCAGCCATTTTGATCATCTGTTTTTTAGGCATAGAGGCCTGTGCACATGGCTGAGGCGTCAGTTTTTTTGTTTTAGAAGTTGCTTTTGTCTTTGATTTTGCAGCTGTCGTCGGTTTGATAAATGTTGAGGTCTGAATACACCCTCAGAAGCCGGTGCCTGCTCAGCGGCTCCTGACCCATCCGAGGGAGATACATGCATCGGTCCAATACCTTGAGTTTCTTGCGGCATGCCGGACTCCTCATGGGTGTTGGTAGAGGCCTGCTATTCGAAGGTAGTGGGTATCAGGGGCTACGAAAGCACCTCACTGTGTACCAGCGGCTGGCTTAGGAGAAGCTTTGTCTTTGGTTTTGGATCTCGACTGCCTTTCTCTGTCCTTTTCTTTGCGTTTTTTATGTACTCCTGTAGTTGGATTGCTATCCGATGACATTTCTGGGTAGTTAAATCTGTTTCCAAAATACTTTGATGCAAAAATTTACTGACGCTTAATAGTGCGTTAGTTAAATCTAGCACAAAACCGAAAGCCAGGCACGTTGTGATCAGGGCCTAGGCAAGGAATACAGTATAAATGGAAATCCTTATGAGGTATTTGCTTCCCACATGTAATACAATTATTAACTTTTTCTGACCAGTAAAAAGCAAGAAAAAAGTTTCCCCACTGGGGTACTTGGCTTTAGAGAAGACTTCGGTTCTGAAACTCAAACTCGAATATTTCAGTAGTCGGCCGACTGGCACTTGTGAAATGCTTCTGCTTCGGGCACCGCACGGCAAGAAAGACTAAAGAAAATGGCATCAGCTGCATGTTTTATACCCCTGATGACCTGATGTCATGGAAGAGAAGACAGCAACTGACACAGGACTCAAGACTTTGGAATTCAGGCCGACTGAGGGCAACCTGCCAGCAGATTACCCAAATGTAATGACTGCAACAGTGAAATGCAAAGAACATCCAGGACTGCAACAGTGAATACACTTGAACATCTACATTTATGGTAAGTGTACACAACTGTACTATGTTCTTCGTGTTTCACTGTTGCAGTCATTACATTTGGGTAGATTCCCAAAGTTTGGTTGGAAAGATGGATTTATATAGCATTAGGACCGGCTATAAGGTCCTGCAAAACAGCAGTGGCAAAGCCAGCTCTGGATTTACAGAAAATTGGTAAATGATAATGTTTGGTGAAAGTATGAACTGAACTCCAGGTAGCAGCTTCTAGAATATCCCAGGTAGCAGCTTCTAGAATATCCCTGGGTAGGAACACCTCTGAGAAAGGCTGTAGAAGTAGATGCAGCCCTGGTGGAATGAGATCTGATCCCCTGGGGGATAGGTTTTCCATGGTGCTTATAGCAGAAATTAATACAATGGCTTATCCATTTGGAAATGATTTGCCTTGAAATAGCCTTTCCCTCTGCCCCTGCAGCAAATGCTTCCAGCAGTTGTTCAGATTTTCTTCGAGATTTAGTCCTGTCCAAGTCTGTGTACATCCAATGAATGCAGAATCCGCTCCCTCTTGTTCTGTGGATTGGGAAATAAAGTTGGCAAATGAATGGTCTGATTAAGAGCCACACTGGATACCACCTTGGGCATGAAGGATTGGTTTGTTCTGAGCGACACCCTGTCCGCGTGAAAAATGATGAAAGGCTCCACTGCCATAAGGGCCTGTAATTCAGAAATCCTTCTGGCCGAAGTGATTGCTAAAAGGAAGGCTGTTTTCCAGGAGAGAAATTTAAAGTCTGCAGTTGCAGCTGGCTCGAAAGGAGGGAGAGTGAGTTTCTCCAATACAAAGTTAAGGTTCCAGGCAATGGTTGGAGCTCTCCAGGGTGGTCTCAAGTTTTTGGCTCCTCTGAGATACTGCTTTAGTACAGGATGAGAGAAGAGGGGGAGGTTCTGTGTTGTAATGAGCTGAAATGGCTGAGGCATGGATTTTTATGAAGAAAAAGACAGGCCCTTGTGAAGCATCTCAGTTAAGTATTGCAAAATCTGAGACAAGTTGGGCACTGCTGTGCTTATCCCTTGAGATTGATTCCAGGCACAGAATCTTTTCCATTTGTCAGCATAAGATTTTCTAGTAGTAGGTCTTCTCATCTCCAAAATTACATCCATCACAGGTTTGCTGAGGGATGCTAAGGGGGAATTTAGGTGATTAGCCAAGCTGCAAGATTCAAAGTTTGGAGCTAAGGGTGCAGAATTTGGTTGTTCTGCTGAGACAGTAAGAAAGGTGTCAGAGGCAGGTGCCATGGAGAGATTTGAGACAGACTACGTAGGAGTGGGTACCAGTGTTGGCGAGGCGAGTCTGGAGCACTCAATCATTTTTGGTTTGTTCTGTTTGACTTTTAGCAGAACTTTGGAGAGCAGAGGCAGAGGGGGAAAGGCATAGAGTGATAGGTTTTCCCAGCTGAAAAAGACAGAGCATCCACTTTCCAGGCTTTTTTGTGAGGAATTCTTGCGCAAAATTTGTCCAACTGGTAGTTCTGGGGTGAGGCAAAAAGATCTATGTCTGGGCTCCCCCATTTGTTTATCAACATGTTGAAAATCCATGATTCCAGTTTCCATTCGTGTGGGTCCATGAGATTTCTGTTTAGTTCGTCTGCCAAAATATTCAGCTGTACTGGCAGGAATTGAGCTTGTTGTTGTACTTGATAGCTCAAGGCCGTGTTCCACAATGCCATGGCTAGTCTACAGAGGGGGTAGGAATGTGTACCCCCCTGCTTGTTTATGTACCACATAACTGTGGTGTTGTCCATCTTTACCATTAGTTGTCCTGGATGAAGGTAGTCCTTGAAGGCTGTCCGTGCATTCTGTACAGCTAGCATTTCTTTTTGATTGATATGAAGGTGCATTTGATTTGGGCTCCATTTGCCTTGAATGTACTTCCTTGCCAGATGAGCCCCCCATGCATAGTCTGATGTGTCTGTAGATAGGGTTTGGGCGGCAGGGGTTGGTGTGAATGGCATTCCCTTGTTTTGGTGGCAGGCCTCTGCCCACCATAGGAACTCTAGTTGCAGGCAAGGAATGATAGGAATCATTGTTTCCAGGCTGTGACAATGTTGGCTCCATAAACTTTTTAAGTACCATTGAACCAAGTAAGTCCAAGACAGAAAAATAAAATAACAGGCCACTGCTGAAATAATTCCAGTTAAAACCACCTTTAATTGATAAAAGTAAGCGCTTTCGGAATAATCCTTCATCAGACATTTTAAAATGACAAAAGCAACCATATTTAAAAGACAAGCCATCCAATCATTTGCTCATAAAAAACCGCCTATTTTGTAACACAGGTTTAATGGGTAATACATCATTAAGACCTGGGGGTCTATGTGCTCTTAGATCTACTATCCACTTAGATTCAGCTAATGCTGTTCTATGCTTGATGTCACCCCCCCCTGTCATTGGTTCTAATGTTGACAATACATCTGAACTTGAAAGTGTGTGTGGGATATTGGTTAATATGCCTACAGAGAGCGTTGCTCTCTTGATTTGTTCTGATGTTGCTAATATGTTGTAGAATCCTAACCTTCAGCATATTGTTAGTCATACCCACATAAAAACTTTCACACTGTTCACAATTGGCCATATATACTAAGTGTTGTGTCCTGCAAGTTGCCCTCCCTTTGAAATAAAAGGTTTTTGTCATGTTAGGATGTTTATACTCAATATCGCTATTGATATATATACAGGCCTTACAATTGCCACATGGATGTGTGCCCACTCTCATATTGGGTGTATATCCTTTGTCCAGATGTATCTCTTTACATAGTAGGTCCTTAAGATTATTATTCCTCCTATAATTGAACATAGGACATTCTCCCACTATATCCTTAAGGCCAATATCACTTCTTAGTATATTCCAATTATTTTGTACTATCTGGCAGATGTCTTTTATATTGCTGCCATAAGTAAAAAGAAGTTTAGGTTTATCCTTCCTATGACAATTCAATTCAGTGTGTGCCTGTCTATCCCTGGCAGGACCTTCCATCCATGGCCTATTCTTTGTCTTTCTATATTGTGTATTGCTACTCACAACATTACTAACCATAGCTCTCCCATATCCCCTATCTGTGAAATGTCGACTGAGCCTAGATAATTCTTCATCACAGCATGCATCTTCTGAACACACCCTAGATATCCTACCCACTTGACTCTTGACAATGTTGGGAAAGATGTGTCTCGGATGCATGCTGTCAAAGGATAACAGTGTGTTTTGCCAACATTGTTTCCTATAAAGTTTCGAGGTAAAGCCAAGATCTCTCTGTTCCACACAGACATCCAAGAACTCAATCTGAGTGAAAGAAGTTTTCGCACTAAAACTCAAAAAAGTGGTGGTAGTGTGAAGAAAAGCTAAAAATCTTTCAAAAGTGGATGTGTCCCCATCCCACAAAATAAAAACATCATCCACAAATCTAACATATAAAACTATATATTTATCCCATTCCTGATTGTTCAAAACTTCCTTGGTTTCCCATTTCGACATAACCAGATTAGCATAAGTATTGGCACAGGGGGTGCCCATGGCCACCCCCTGTGCTTGTCTATAGATGGACCCTGGTCCTATAAAGACATTGTTATTCAAAACCAAGGATAGTAGGTTTTCCACTACCAGTCGCTTGTGATTTGTTGCTCCCAACCTACTGATAACTTCTCCCACTGCTGTTACCCCATATTGATGTTCAATAACAGTAAATAAACTGTTGACATCCAATGTGGCCATCAAAAATCTCTCCCCCTTCAATTTGGTGACTTCGGCTAATAGCCCCAAAAAATGCCCTGTATCTCTTAATATATTATCTAACTTGTCTAAATAGGGTTTCAATGTAAACTCTAACCATATTGAAATATTTTCTGTTACCCACCCTCTCCCTGAAACAATGGGTCTGAGTGGTGGGTCTATCAATGATTTATGAATCTTGGGCATGGCTTTAAATATGGGCGTAACCGGTTTATCTATCTTTAAAAACTCAAAGACTTCTTGATCTATCAATCCCCTATCTAGTAGGATTCTTAACTGGCTATATACATTGTCTATGATCATTCTAACTTGTAGTGGGTTAATTCGTTCATAGGCCCCATCTGCTGTCAATGTGTCTTTCAACTTCTTCTCATACCAACCTGTATCTAACACTACAATGGCACCCCCCTTATCCGCCATCTTAATTGTTATTTCCTTTTTGTCCATTAATCCATGTAAAGCAGTTTTTTGTGATGGGGTAAGATTGTAATATCTATTGACACTCCTACCCTCAAAATATTTAAACAGGTCATTCTCACATCCATTCATAAACAAATTGAGTGTTGGTGTCAAGTTGGGAACAAAGCTACTGGGTTTCTTTGGGCCTACTACATCACTAACTTGGTTATTGAAAATCAGTTTTAGCATAACATTCCTACAAAACAGCATTAGGTCAAATATAACATCACTGTATTCACACATTTTACTTGGAACAAAGGTTAAACCTTTGTTTAAAACCTCTAGCTCGTCTGTGCTCAGCATAACTTTAGATAAATTATATACAATGCCATTAAACATACTGTCAGTCACTGTAATGTCCTCCGACGCTTCTCTACATTCCTGTCCTCGCTTGAGGACCTCTTCCATGGACCCTTCTTCCTCACTGGTGCCGGTAGGTTCCCCAAAAAATGTAGAGCCCCTTGGTTCATTTTCGGTCGGGCCCCTGATTCAATATGTTGAACACTCTCCTTTGCTGTTGCATTCATAGGACTCAAAGGACCCCCTAAGGTCGAGGCATCATCTACTGGATGCGAGGTATGTACCTCGCTGTTACTTGTAGTCGTGCCTTCTAAACGCGAGGCATGTACCTCGCTACTACTTGGAGTCGTACCTTCTAACGCTACCCCTGCATGTGTAGAACTTTGTTTAATCATATTGTCCGCAGTTGTACTCATTGAACGAGACGGACTACCACAAATGCGCTCCCCCTCCGATTTATCCTGTATAGAAGATCCAGACGTTTTCGGCGTTAGCACTACTGAACAGGCCTCCGACGATGTAAATCCCCCTATGGCTGCTACTGAGTGTGTCTCTGTAGTGCGTACGGCCTCTGTACGTGTTGTCGTCATCATTGAGTGGCGTCTCGTCGGTTCAGTGATGCGTTCCCTGAATCTCGGCCAAACGAAGATGTTACCCTCTGTAAAATCGGAGTGATCCCTCCTGATTTTACCTAGCTTAGTGTCTCTGAGTTTGTCTGCTTCCTTCGATAATTGAAGCATAGCTGTGGAAAGTCTTTCTTTGCTTTTAACATCAGGAAAGTCCATCTGTAGTCTCGAATATAGCGATGCTACCTCTTGCTTCAATATATCCAATTCCGGTGCAAAACACTTGATCAACAGTTTCATGTACTCCATGCTCGTATGTAGGTTGAGTGCCTGCCACTGTGCCAACAAATCAGGGTATCTATCGCACTCAATTTAGATACAGGTTGGTATGAGAAGAAGTTGAAAGACACATTGACAGCAGATGGGGCCTATGAACGAATTAACCCACTACAAGTTAGAATGATCATAGACAATGTATATAGCCAGTTAAGAATCCTACTAGATAGGGGATTGATAGATCAAGAAGTCTTTGAGTTTTTAAAGATAGATAAACCGGTTACGCCCATATTTAAAGCCATGCCCAAGATTCATAAATCATTGATAGACCCACCACTCAGACCCATTGTTTCAGGGAGAGGGTGGGTAACAGAAAATATTTCAATATGGTTAGAGTTTACATTGAAACCCTATTTAGACAAGTTAGATAATATATTAAGAGATACAGGGCATTTTTTGGGGCTATTAGCCGAAGTCACCAAATTGAAGGGGAGAGATTTTGATGGCCACATTGGATGTCAACAGTTTATTTACTGTTATTGAACATCAATATGGGGTAACAGCAGTGGGAGAAGTTATCAGTAGGTTTTAAAACAACCCCAGATTTTTTATACCCCTGATGACCTGATGTCATGGAAGAGAAGACAGCAACTGACACAGGACTCAAGACTTTGGAATTCAGGCCGACTGAGGGCAACCTGCCAGCAGATTACCCAAATGTAATGACTGCAACAGTGAAATGCAAAGAACATCCAGGACTGCAACAGTGAATACACTTGAACATCTACATTTATGGTAAGTGTACACAACTGTACTATGTTCTTCGTGTTTCACTGTTGCAGTCATTACATTTGGGTAGAGTCCCAAAGTTTGGTTGGGAAGATGGATTTATACAGCATTAGGACCGGCTATAAGGTCCTGCAAAACAGCAGTGGCAAAGCCAGCTCTGGATTTACAGAAAATTGGTAAATGATAATGTTTGGTGAAAGTATGAACTGACCTCCAGGTAGCAGCTTCTAGAATATCCCTGGGTAGGAACACCTCTGAGAAAGGCTGTAGAAGTAGATGCAGCCCTGGTGGAATGAGATCTGATCCCCTGGGGGATAGGTTTTCCATGGTGCTTATAGCAGAAATGAATACAATGGCTTATCCATTTGGAAATGATTTGCCTTGAAATAGCCTTTCCCTCTGCCCCTGCAGCAAATGCTGCCAGCAGTTGTTCAGATTTTCTTCGAGATTTAGTCCTGTCCAAGTCTGTGTACATCCAATGAATGCAGAATCCGCTCCCCCTTGTTCTGTGGATTGGGAAATAAAGTTGGCAAATGAATGGTCTGATTAAGAGCCACACTGGATACCACCTTGGGCATGAAGGATTGGTTTGTCCTGAGCGACACCCTGTCCGCATGAAAAATGATGAAAGGCTCCACTGCCATAAGGGCCTGTAATTCAGAAATCCTTCTGGCCGAAGTGATTGCTAAAAGGAAGGCTGTTTTCCAGGAGAGAAATTTAAAGTCTGCAGTTGCAGCTGGCTCGAAAGGAGGGAGAGTGAGTTTCTCCAATACAACGTTAAGGTTCCAGGCAGTGGTTGGAGCTCTCCAGGGTGGTCTCAAGTTTTTGGCTCCTCTGAGATACTGCTTTAGTACAGGATGAGAGAAGAGGGGGAGGTTCTGTGTTGTAATGAGCTGAAATGGCTGAGGCATGGATTTTTATGAAAAAAAAGACAGGCCCTTGTGAAGCATCTCAGTTAAGTATTGCAAAATCTGAGACAAGTTGGGCACTGCTGTGCTTATCCCTTGAGATTGATTCCAGGCACAGAATCTTTTCCATTTGTCAGCATAAGATTTTCTAGTAGTAGGTCTTCTCACCTCCAAAATTACATCCATCACAGGTTTGCTGAGGGATGCTAAGGGGGAATTTAGGTGATTAGCCACGCTGCAAGATTCAAAGTTTGGAGCTAAGGGTGCAGAATTTGGTTGTTCTGCTGAGACAGTAAGAAAGGTGTCCGAGGCAGGTGCCATGGAGAGATTTGAGACAAGACTACGTAGGAGTGGGTACCAGTGTTGGCGAGGCGAGTCTGGAGCACTCAATCATTTTTGGTTTGTTCTGTTTGACTTTTAGCAGAACTTTGGAGAGCAGAGGCAGAGGGGGAAAGGCATAGAGTGATAGGTTTTCCCAGCTGAAAGACAGAGCATCCACTTTCCAGGCTTTTTTGTGAGGAATTCTTGCGCAAAATTTGTCCAACTGGTAGTTCTGGGGTGAGGCAAAAAGATCTATGTCTGGGCTCCCCCATTTGTTTATCAACATGTTGAAATTCCATGATTCCAGTTTCCATTCGTGTGGGTCCATGAGATTTCTGTTTAGTTCGTCTGCCAAAATATTCAGCTGTACTGGCAGGAATTGAGCTTGTTGTTGTACTTGATAGCTCAAGGCCGTGTTCCACAATGCCATGGCTAGTCTACAGAGGGGGTAGGAATGTGTATCCCCCCCGCTTGTTTATGTACCACATAACCGTGGTGTTGTCCGTCTTTACCATTAGTTGTCCTGGATGAAGGTAGTCCTTGAAGGCTGTCCGTGCATTCTGTACAGCTAGCATTTCTTTTTGATTGATATGAAGGTGCATTTGATTTGGGCTCCATTTGCCTTGAATGTACTTCCCTGCCAGATGAGCCCCCCATGCATAGTCTGATGTGTCTGTAGATAGGGTTTGGGCAGCAGGGGTTGGTGTGAATGACATTCCCTTGTTTTGGTGGCAGGCCTCTGCCCACCATAGGAACTCTAGTTGCAGGCAAGGAATGATAGGAATCATTGTTTCCAGGCTGTGACAATGTTGGCTCCATAAACTTTTTAAGTACCACTGAAGTTTCCTCATATGCAGTCTTGCATATGGAATTAGTAGAATGCAGGAGGCCATGAACCCCAAGGCTTGCAGTATTCATCTTGCAGATAGCAGGGTTTTTGTGGCCACCTGTTTGAAGTAAGTCACCAAATGAAGTTGCTTTTCTGGCATAAGGAAAGCCATCTGGCCAGGTGTATTCAAGCTTGCACACAGGAATGTCATTTTTTGAGAGGGTACCAGTTGTGATTTCTTTTCGTTTATAGTGTACCCTAGACAAGTTAGAACCGTTTTTACAAACGCCAGATGTTTTAGAAGAACGGCCTTGTTTTCTGCCTGAATTAGACAATCATCCAGGTATGGATATATTTGAATATTTCTTTGCCTGCAAAATGCAATTACTGGAGCCATGCACTTTGTAAAGACCCTGGGCACAGTAGCTAAGCCAAAGGGCAGTGCACAGTACTGATAATGCAAGTAGCCTGCTTTGAAGCGGAGGTAATCTTCTGCAAGATTCCCTGATTGGGATATGCAGGTAAGCTTCTTTTAAATCTAGAGTTGCCAACCAGGCATCTTTGCCTAGCATAGGAAGTAACTGGTGAAGAGTCAGCAACTTGAATTTTGGAATGTCCAAAAAGGTGTTTAGAGTAGACAGGTCCAGAATTGGACGCCATGATTTGTCTTTTCTGGGTACCAGGAAAAGTCTGGAAGAGAAACCTTGTCCCTTTTCCTCTTCTGGCACTAGCTGAAGAGCCCCCATGTTTAAGAGGGAAAGTACTTGTTTCTGGGCCTCTGCCCACTGATTTGGGGGCAGGTCTGGCCATCCGTTTGGAGTTGGCAATGTGTGGAAATGAAATCTGTATCCCTGATATACTATATTTAAAACCCATTTGTCCTGAGTTATAAGTTGCCAGTTTTTTTGCATGAAGAGCCAGTTTCCCCCCCAAAGGGGTGGCTAAAAGGTAAGTACTTGGTAACTCTAGAGGAAAGTCATTGAGACTCCTTACCATAGGGAAGTGTCTTCTTGTTTCCAGATTTGGAAGAGGAGGCACCCCATTGCTGAGTTCTGAAAGTCCCTAGGAACTGAAACCTGGTGCCTTTGGAATGTCTGGGTTTGACTTGAGTGGCTCTGGAAGGAACTGGAAAGGACCAGTTCTTAGTAGGCCAGTGTCTACTAGGTTGCACTTGTAAGAAATATTTCACAGTTTGCATAGATTTAGCTTTATCTTACATCTTTTTTAGAACGTCTTCAGCCTTATTACCAAAGAGACGGTCCTGTTGCAATGGAGCATCCAACAATTTTGCTTTAACATGATCAGGCAGAGATTGCTCTTTGAGCCAAGCATGCCTTCTTAGCACAGACCCAGTTACAGCAGCCCTGCAAGAGGCCTCCAAAGAATCAAAACCACATTGCAAAGTATGTTTTCCAACTTGTTCAGCTGAATGCAATAAATCATGTAAATCTTTATTTTCCATACAGTCAGAAATCAACATCATTTTCTGTTTAAGCAGTCCCATGACATGCTGCTGATATTTTAGCATATGGAATTGACATTTTCATAGTTTAGTACTAGGCTATCTGCCCTGGGGCATTTGCAAGCCTAGCCCTAGAGATGTGGCTTTCGCCACCCCATGTAGTGGTACTAAGGTGTATAGGATAAATTTAGAATACTGTGCCTTTGTCTAGTACTGACACATTGAAGACCCCCTTACTTATTAAAATTAGTTTACTGTGCCTCTGTTAAGTAGCGACACAGGGGTGACCCCCCAGGGTAAACCTACGATCTCCCATCCACTCGTCAAGATTTCTCTTGAAGAGAGTCAGTGAGGGGCTCTACCTAACATGGACTGGGATTTTGTTCCAGAGTATGGGAAGCCTCTGAGTTATGAATCTGTCCCTCCAGCATGTTCTATTCATGTTTGTACTGAGGTTTAAATCTTTGGCTCTCATGGTTCTTATGGATTTTGATTTTTTGAGGTGGAGCAAGTCCATCAATTCCTGGTTGGATATGGCCTTGTACGTCAAGCACAGATCACCTCTGAGCAGGTGGTATGCTACTGAATAGAGCTGGAGTTTCTTTAGCCTGGCAGCATATGACATATGTTGGAGACCCTTGATCCTCTTGGTGAGGTACTTCTGGGGTCTCTCCAGCTGTTGTAAGTGCCGGGTGAGGTACATACCAAATGGGGCATTGTACTCAATCATGGGCCTGATAAGGGAGGAGTACAGGGACTCGATGACCTCCTTTGATCTGGATGTGAACCCCTTCATGATAAGGTGGGCAAGGTAGAAAGTCTTTCTAACCACTTTGGCAACGTGGGTGTCAAATGAGAGGTCACTATCAACTTGGGTCCCCAGGTCTCTGATTACTTTTTCGGTACCAGTGGGTTACTGAGTATGTGATAATTTGTGGGTATTTCGTTTTTCCCAAAGGGGATGACTATACATTTCTTGGCATTCAGTTTAAGGCCGTGATTCCAGCACCAGTTGTCCATATCGGTGAGGCCTTTCTGTAGGATGTATGTGTCAGCTGGTGTATCGACTATGGCGTCTAGTTTGCAGTCATCTGCAACTTTGTCAGCCACAACCCTCCCATGTTTGCTTTCGTATCTGAGAAGTAAATGCCGAACAAGGGGGGTCCCAGGCCAGAGCCCTGTGGGACACCACTTGTGACTGGCTTTGAGTCTGACATGGCTCCCGCAATCTTGACTTTATGGGTTCTGTTCTTTAGCCAGTTTGCAACCCATCTTGTGGCATATGGATTTACATTTAAGCTGTTTAGCTTATCTATGATCTCCGAGTGGGGTATTGTGTCGAAGGCTTTAGCCAAGTCCAGGTAGGCTGTATGGAATGCCTTGCCCTCATCAATGGCTCTAGAGACCGTTTCGAGAAAGTCAACCAGGTTCAAAAGGCAGGATCTGCCCATTACAAAGCCGAACTGGGTGGGATCAAGTGTCTGTAGGTCCCCAATGTCATTGTTTATGAGTTCCATAATAATTCTTTCCATAGCTTTGCAAACCAGGCTGGTCAAGCTTATGCGGCGGTAGTTCCCAGGGTCTGTAGTGGAGCCTCCCTTGTGGAGTGGGACCACTGTTGCTGTACGTCAGTGTTCAGGTACATATCCTGCAGTAAGGCTAAGGTTAAATAACATTTTTATATGCGGGTTTAGCTCCTCTTAGAGTTCACGTATCACGCAGCCGGGGATACCATCAGGTCCCATTGATGCTGTGTTTTTTGCTTTGCTGAGAGCGGTTCTCACCTGGACATCAGAGATGACAGGGAGGTTACATTCAGCTGGGATGAGTATTTCTTCTTTTGGAGGTGAGGGAGGGGAGAAATTTGCGCTGAACCTGTCTGCCAGAATGTTGGCAATATCTGTGGGTTCGGTAAATTTTTTGTCGTTGTGTACCAACTCTGAGCATATCTGAGTGTTTCCGCCCAGGTTTAAACATAACTGAAGAATGCCTTGTGGTTATCTTTAGTGCCCTTGGCGATTTTTCTCTCGAAGTTGGCCTTGGATATTTTTATGAGAGAACGTAGCTTTCTACTAGTGCTGATCAGAGATTCCTTCTCTTTATGGGATTTTGCTCTGTCTTGCAGTAGCTTCCTTCTTTTGTTATACAATTTGGTTATGGCTGGGGTCCACCAGACAGGACGCTTTCCTTTGGTGGAGAGGGTCTTGGTTTTATTTGGGATTGCACGATCCATGCATTCTTGGAGATGTCCGTAGAAAGCATTTGTGTAGGATTCAGCATTGTGGGATGTGGTTCCATTGGCCCTGTGGGCTTAAATGATACCATCTCAGTCTTGAGAAGTGTAAAGTCGGCTTTTGAGAAGTTTCTCACTGTAGTCTTTTGTGCTGGGGGTGGAAGTGGTAAATGTATATCCAGGGTGATTAGTTTGTGGTCAGATCTCACCAGTGAGGGCAATACTTCCGGTGTGGAGCATTTTGTCACCATGTTTGTGATGATCAGGTCTAGTATATTATCCCCCCTTGTGGGAGAGGTGACTAGCTGTTCCACTTCATTTGAGTTTATGAATTCCAAGAACCTTTGGGCTAGGGTGTTAGGGCTAGAATAGTGCACCCAGTCTATGTTAGGGTAGTTGAAGTCTCCCAATATGATGGTATTTGGTGAGACATTCATATCTTCTAATGTCTTTAGGAAGGCTGAGTGGGGTTCTTGAGATTGGGAGGGTGGTCTGTAACATGCAACCAGTTGTATAGCAGTTTTGCCTACGGTTAGCTGCACCTGGATGGTCTCCGATGCTTCATGAGTTGCCACTAACCTAGAGGTGTGGGTATCCTTGATGAATATGGACACTCCCCCTCCCTTTGTGGTTAGGCCCGGGTTTTGGGGCCAAAAAGCATGATACGAGGTAAAGCCTGGTAGCGCTGGGTGCTCTCAGGAGCCTTGAACCAGGTCTCGGTTACAGCGCAGACATCGATGTTCTCCATACTGAGGAGTGCTTCGAGAGCCTGCCTCTTGAGATTTAGACTTCTGGCGTTGAGCATTACCCTTAATTTTTTTCCATTTTTGTTTTCTAAGGAGATGGGTTTGTCTTTTGAGCCTTGCCTAAAAAAGGCACTATGGGGTTGGCAAGAGCCTTAGCCAATATCCGGAAGCCCAGTGGTGACAGGTGCAAGCCGTCCCTTGTGAAGCAGCATGGCTTGTCCAGCATGTCATCCCAAGCAGACAGACATTGGATCCCCCTAGAATGACACCAGTAATTGAGCCAATTATTAAAGTTGATCATCTTGTCTTTGTATTGTGGCATCATTCTTGGTGAGGGCAGGATGCTGCTCAGGTTCATACCAGCCTGGGCTACATAATCAGAGAGCTCCTCTATGTCTCTTTTCATGTAGTCCAAGGAGGTACGTCTCAGGTCATTCACACCAGCATGGACAATGACGGAGTCATATTTGTACATGCTTTTGAGTGACCTGAGTGCGTGTGTTATATGGCAGATCCTAGCCCCCAATAGGCAGCTTACCGTTACCCTCTCCTTGCTCAGCCTGGTAAGTGGGACGTCAGTGTGTCTGACTATAGAGTCACCTATCACTAGTGTATCAGGCATAGTGTTTGGCCTTAAGGGCTGTGATTTATTGACACACCGATTTACTGAAGTATGTGTTGCATGTGTTATGTTTTGAGGTGGTGGATTTTTGGGTGTCTGCTTTGGGAGCCTCTGTTGTTTTGGTAAGTTTTTTAATAGAGCCTCCGAGTATGTTTTTGTGTTATTATGTGCTTGATTTGCAGTTGGGGTAGGTCTGTGTGTGACTGGGTTTGTTGTGTGTGTGGTTACCTTCTCCTCCTGTCTGGTCTTGCCAGTTCTGAGTTGAGAGAGTTCAGCCTCCAGTTTGGCTATATAGTTGCATCTCTCACATGTATTTGTGTTTGCTGGGAGGAGGAGAGGGTTGTCTGTGTACATGAGACAATTATAGCATTGTCTCAAGATTCCCAGATTAACCAGCTGAGCAGGAGAAGATGCTAGCAATCTACCACTCGACATGCTAGAATATTATAAGAGAGTGCTGTGCCTTTAAGGGAAGTAGTTGGGGTGGTAGGTGGATGTAGTGCTACTTGAGTTTGAGTGCGCTTGCTTAGAAGAGAAGCTTTGAGAACAAGTGCTATTGCTTATAATATCATGAGTAGACTGGTTATTCTAAGAGTAGAGCTTTCTAAGGGAAAATATGAAGAGCAGACTTGGCAGAGCCAGTAAAAGTTTAACCGGCGCTGCGCTATGCGCACAATCACGCAAAGCCGCGCTAATGTGGATTTTAAACAGGGAACTTCAAAAGAGCTAGAAATGGTCCAAAACAACCAATTACTACAGCTCTTGTGCTGAGGTCACTCCTTCAGGGACAGAGAGGCTGCTCCCCACTCCCACTGGTGAGCAAAGAAACTTCCTTATCCAAGTAAGGTAATGGACAACACAGGAACTACACCACAGCCCAGAATACAGCAAAGCCTGTAAACTGGTCTAAACTAGTCGAGGAGAGGTGGGAAAACAAGGATTATTTTTTTTTTTTTTTTGTTTTTAGATAGAAAACACCCAGAAATACAGAAGGCAGCAATACATCAGTTACACAGGCTAGCACACTTCAGTGGGCAGCCTCAATAGTTAAATTAAACAAACAAATAGCAGATTTTCGATTAATTTTTGACCAGGTAAACTTTTAAGTGCAGATACTATAAAATGCAGCAAACAGTTAAAAAAACAGTATAAGCTTGTTCAAAATAAGCAAGAGAAGGTATTCCAAGTAAAAAACAGAAAAAAAATACTTAAATCTGGAAAGTAGTCGCTTTTCTCAGTTCTCTGTAGCTAGGACCACTCTGCAGGACCACGTGGAGCTGTCTTTGAGGGTTGCAGAAGTATAGACCTTCTTACCCCCCATCTATCCAGTGCCCTGGAATCTCTTATCAGAAGGGGTAGGATTTTTAGCAGTAGAAGCCTTAATGCCATTGGAGCCCTGAGAAAAGTTTCAGGATCCGCAACAGGATTTTTGAAAAGGAATTTGTTGGAATCAGGAACCCTGTAGTATCTGTCTGGCTTACAAGGAGCCGGAGGCAGAGAATCAGGAGTCATACTAGATTCTGAAAACACATCAACAATGTCTAGCACAGGAGGTATAGCCAAAGGCCTATGCTGAGGAAGAAGTAGTAAATCCCTAAGCCTCTTTTTAGATTCAGAAAAATCCTGACTTTTCCAGTGGAAATGTTCCCTTAAGGTATGCAAAGTTTCCCCAAAAGAAAAATCCTCAGGGGGGAAGCAGAAGGAATGGAATTCTCTGCATCAGAGTCCTCATAACTGAGTATAGACAAATCCTGTTCATTAGAAGAGTCAGAAGAAATAGAATCCTGTTCAGAAGATTACTAGTCAATTTCTGCCCTAGGCCTCTTTGAAGGGGGGTTGGCTACCCCTGATTAGAGTAATTAAATCTTCAGTCATTTTGATAACTTGTTTTTTAGGCATAGGGGCCTGCACATTTGGCCAGGGCGTCAGATTTTTTAAGACTTAGATCATGATTTTGGCCTTAATATTGAAGTTGGCGTCGGTTTAATATACAAATCTGTAGGCCTGAATACACCCTCAGAAGCTGGTGCGCCTGCACAGCGGCTCCGGACCCATCCAAGGTAGAGACATCTGCGGGTTCCATAACTGAAGCATACCGGACTCTGACTGGGTCTCAGTAGATGCCTGTGAATCAGAAGTAGTGGGTATCAGGGGCTGAAAAAGCACCTGAGTACCGGCGAACTGGCGACTGGCTTAGGAGAAGCGTCGTCGGCAGTTTTGGACCTCAACGGCCTGACTCTGTCTTTTTATTTGCATTTTTTAGGTATTCCGGTAGTCGGATTGCTAATCGACGTCACTTCTGGATGTGATCCAAAATATTTAGAAGCAAAAATGTACCGGCAACGGATAGTGCGCTGATTAAATAAAGCACAGAACCGGCAACAAGGTATGTCGTGGTCAGGGTCTAGGCAAAGAATACAGTACTAATGGAAATCCTTATGAGGTATTTGATTCCCACAAGTAATACAATTATTAACTTTTACTGACATCGGTAAGGACCAAGGAAAAAGTTTCCCCAACGGGGTACTTAGCTTTTTAGTTGAAGACTTTGGTTCTGAAACTCAAAAATGAAAATTTCAGGAGTCGGCCGAGCGGCACTTGCGAACTGCTTCTGCTTCGGGCACCACGTGTCATGAAAGACTGATGTAATGGCGTCTGCTGCATGTTTTATACCCCTGACGACCTAACATCATGGAAGAAGGGACAGCAACCAATGCAGGACCGAAGACTTTGTTAATCAGGCCGACTGAGGGCAACCTGCCAGCAGATTACCCAAATGTAATGACTGCAACAGTGAAACATGAAGAACATCGTGCTGCCGCATTTTGCCCTGTCAAATGACAGCAATGCCCATCACAGAAGGAGGTCCCAACTCTCAGTATCAATGCATATGAGTGAAAGTATGACTTTAGATTTAATTCTGTTATATATTACTTCAAAGAGTAGACAGAAGGTTATCGGACTTTCTTAGACCCTTGGTATGCTACCTACCTAAGGTACTATCTACTAACCTAGTAATTCAACTGAGAATTGCTATGGAATAGATTTCCCATACATGTCAAGCGGAGTGCCTCACTGGCCCTCAACAGAAATCTTGATGAGTGGATGGGAAATACAAAATTCACCCTGGGATCACTCCAGTGGCTCTACTTAACAGAGGCACTGGGAACTAAGGTCGGGTGGCACAATGCCAGGGTAAATCCTATGGGCTAGGCTTGTTAAGGCTCTAGGGCCATTAGCCTAGTGCACACCTATGTACCTATGAGAAGGTCTCAATGTGTGGAATGACAGACACTTGGAAGGGCGTGACTGTCAAGAACTGTTTATATGACCTCAACCCAAACTGTGAACTGCTTTTGGACTTCTGCGCTACTCAGGGACTGCTTGCAACAAACTATGCTTCAGCATAAAGTTCATAAATGTACTTGGCACCACAACACTTTGTGTCAAACGTCAAAGACTGGTTTGGTAATTACGATATCAAACTTGAGACAATACATTCTAGGCATTCAAATTAAGACAGAACTAATGAACTGTCAACAGAACTAATGAACTGTCAAGTGATCACCACCTGACAGTCAGCTAAGGTCAAACAGTTGGGCTTTGGGCTGGACCCAAACATGCAGTTAGGGTGACCTAAGAACACCAAGCTGATATACTTGCATTCAGAATATGTTCAACTCTTACTTACAGAAAAGGTCCTCTCATATAACTGGGGAGACAGGTGACGTATAGTCCAAATAAACTGTATTCAAGCCCTTAACATCTGGAGACAGCATCAAGGAAATGTGGCCAAATGGTGGATGGCTCCTTTCATAGGGTTAACCCTAGTGCCATTACTGGACACCAGATGTGAGGAAAGCAGTCAAGTTACAGAAATGCTCCATTTGAATGGAAGTGTGGGGAGTCTCTAGATATGAGAAAGAGGAACAGACAGGTCAGGAAGGTAGCAACTACAGCAGCCAAGGTCGAGAAAAAGGTGCGGTATGAGTCTGTTGAGGTCTTGGAGAATGACTTTCAGACTACTACATACTTACCTGGAAATGGAGGGGTGGAAGGGTGGCTTAATGGCTAAGGTGTTTGTCTTACAAACACAAGGTGCAGGGTTTGAGTCTCACAAGGGATAATTAGCTAGGCTTAAAATGGCTTGCAAGGGCAGTTAGCTTAGTACTAAACTATGAACCTAAAACACTGCCTAAGTTGTTCTCACCAAGAGTGAAGTAACAATGACCTCAACTAGTGATACCCTTGGGAAATGGAAATGTTTTTGAGGAACTTCTGAATTAGTGGACATGCCCTCCCCTGAGCAGGTAGTGCCATAAGTTCCAGGTGGAACTGGATTTAGTTCTATTAATGGATATCTGTGCAGCAATTAAAAAGTTTCATTGTAAGAAGGTTACAGGACAGGATCAAATACTGCTGGAAATTCTAAAGATCCTCTGCACTATTGGGAGTGTCATGGTTAACGTGCCATTCCAATAGTGTGCTGAAGTCAGGGGCAGTATTGGGCTGGTAAAACGGGGGAGGATTTCCACTTTTAAAAAAGTGGGAACAAGAGGATGGGTTCCAATTACAGAGGAATCACACTATTCAGCCTCACCAGGAAAGTGATGGAAAGAAAAGCGGTCACATAATCAATACTTTAATCCAAGTGAGGCAATGTGCATTGTGTCCTTTCCATGGACCAGTGAAACAACTCTTTAGTCTTGCAAGACGATGGTGATGTGTGTCTGGCAGTACAGCCTTCATATGCTTAACGGACTTGGAGAAGGCATACAACTGCATCTCCTAGAATGTTTTGCAGGAGGTGCTAATTTTGAGTCCCAGGATCACTGTTTTATACTACTTTGACCTGTACTTGAAAATTGATAGTTGTGTCAAAATAATTCTTAAGTGTCAAGTCAAATACATTCAAGTGGGCAAGAGATTTAGGAAGGCTGTGTCCTTTGTCTCCACTTATTTACAATTTTCATAGACAAGAAATCATGCAGACAAAGTCTGAGTGTCTAGTTTACCGGCATGACAGCTGCATACGTTCATAGGTGGTTACTAGGCTATTGGCCTAAGAGCCGATAATTTGCAATTTTCATGGACAAGAAATCATAGTGCAGACGAAGTTTGAGGAGTGTCTAGTTTACAGACATGACAGTTGCATTAGTTCATAGATGATTACTAGGCTATTAGCCCAAGAGACAGTCTAGCCAAGCTTACCCCAGTTTATCAAAATATTGTGACGTGTCAAGTATCAAGTGTTTGCAAACTACCCCTGTCCATTAGGGACAGAGGTACCAAACCAGAGGTAAATTTGCAATTTCCCATCCATTGGTTTTAGTTTTACGTTTGAAAAAGTTAGGGTTAAGCTCTGCATCATATGAATGGGAAGCATGTTCTAGAGGGGAACTAATCTTGTAGACTTATCTATCCTTCCAACATGTCCTATTTATGTAGCCAATGAAGCTTAGGTCCTTAGAATGGGTATTTTTGATGCTATTTGTTTTGTAGATGTTCAAAAAATCCATCAGTGTGAAATCAGAGGATGCTTTGTAGGCTAGGCATACATCCACTTGTGGACAGAGTACAAGAATAGGGCTTTGAGATGGTCTACAAAAGACTTGTTGTTTAGTCATTTTGTGAAGAACATCTGTGGTCTTTCAAGCTGCTTCAAGTACCTGGTCAGCTACATGCCAAACGGTGCACCACAGTCCATGATTGGCCTGATGAGAGCAGAGTACAGAGGAAAAATTAACCTTGAACCCGGAAGCCATACCCTTACTTATAAGCGTTACAGCAGACATGTGGTGGTCACAGGTCAAGTTACTGTCAACATGCATTCCCATATCCCTAACTAATGGGTCCATTTTTAGGGGGGTGTATTATCAATGTGGAAATTTGCAGGGGTGGCTGTCTTTCTAAAGGCTACTATTATGCACTTTTTTTTTTTTAACATTAAGGGGAAATGCATAGCTCTGGCACCAACTGTTGGTCGTCGATACTGGCCCTTTCAAAGGGTATCTGGGTCTTTAGGGGATTCAGTGAGCACACCGGGTTTGCAGTCATCTGCAAACTTAGTCAGACAGAGGGGTCCTGACTGCAGCGAAGTAGAAGCCAAAAAGGAGAAGTCCTCAGCACCAGTCTCTGTGGAACTCCACTAGTGACTGGTGTGTCTGCTGAGGTGGATTCCTCTATCCTAACTTGTGTCCTTATCAGTAAGCCAGCAGGCTAGCCATCAGTTGACTTATGGGTTTATGTCTAATTTTATGTTTATTTACAATGCTTGAGTGAGGTACTGTGTTGAACAATATGGTCAGGTTGAGGTAAGTGGTGTGCATGGTTTTGGCCTTGTTCATAGCTTTACCTACCTTTGGGAAGTAGTCCACCAGTTTAAGAAGACATGACCTGCCTTTGACAAAATCAAACTAAGGAGGATTCAGTGCCTATAGGTTTCCTATCTCATTGTTTATGAAATCCATAACTGTTTTCAAAGTCTTGCACAGGAGACCAGTCAAACTTATGGATTTGTAGTGCCCTGGGTTTGTGGAAGCCTCCCCCTTCTCCCTTGTGTACAGGAATAACCTTTGCAGTCTATAGTCATTAGGCACTAAGCCTGTATGAAGGCTATGGTTAAATAGAGACTCTAGTGGGCCAGAAAGATCATGTTTTATGCCATTCAAGATATTATCAGAGTCCACTGATGGCTATAGATGATGCCCTCATAGCCTCAAATGACTGGTGTCCAGTACGTACTGGAGTAGTTCACCACTGTGTGAGAAGCAGCAAGGAAGAAAATCAACATTTTCAAGTCAAACATCATGGGTCTTTCTTGAAGAAAAGTGGAATGATCTTTGTAGGTGAAGGAACAACAGCTACCTCATTCAAGTAAACAGATTTTTTTCAGAAGTGAGTCAATCTAGTTTGCAGCAGCAGCAATATTCCTGGTGTTGCTCCAGACTGTATGGGATGAGCTCTTAATTTACTGTCCAGTCTACATCTCTATCATCACCTACAGTCTCCTGATCCATTTCTATTATGTGCTTTATTCTGACGTTTTGACAGGAAAATGTCACATTTTTTCTTACCCTTTTCTTCATTTTAGGATATTTACTGGTTTAACACTGATACAGCCATTTTTATTGTTAAATCACAATTTTACCAGGAATTACTTTACTTGCATTTTCTGTGGATATTTTTTTAATTTCTGACAAGGGAACCTTTTAAGTAAAGGCTTGACTTAAGGGCATGTATCTGATTGATTGTCACTACCTGGGTAAGTGAATTTTAAAACAGTATCATTACTGTGTGCGCTGGTCACTACACTGTGCGGATTGCAGAACAAAGCTTAGCACATTTTAAACTGCTTCTGCTATATTTCATATTGTTTAGCTATATTTGCTGTGTGGGAACACAGTTTATTTTTCTATTACTGCTGCTCTTAGTCATCCCTTAACAGTGCCAAGTATATTATTCTGGCTGTTTTTTTTCCTCTAGCTTGATGGATCCAGATATGGCTGCACCTAAAAACAACATGCCCGTGGTTTGTGAATATGTTGTTGCCTTAAGCCGGCCCACAGACCACTTTTTTCTCCTGTCACACACTGGTGTAAGCCTGTAACCATCTATGGTGAGGGGGTCAGACCCAACCTCCAGGGCTGTTCCAGTATCTAGTCCAGGTACGAGAGAACCAAACCATTTAGGTGCAGGAGAGGTTTGGGGTAAGAGACTCCTTGCCAGACATAAAGAAAAGACAAACAAAACCAAAAAAGCATTGCAGGAACAGTAAAAGCACAGTGAAAAAAAAAAAAACTTTTATTATAAAACACTACCAAACACTTTTGTCCCTCAAATAACTGGGACTTCAGATTAAAAACACACTTCCTGAAGAAGATTACATTTAAAATAAGAACCAACTAATCACAATCATGTGAATCCTAAATGAACCAACTGGTAACTCAGTCCTAAAGCACCAGAGTACCACAAAAATTCCTCATATAGCACTATGACGTAAAACCAATATTTCAAAAATGATGCATTTAAAAACTCCTACTATACCTGTGATCTAGGTTTTTGGGCACTAATCAAAGATACATGATCGTTAATACCTGATGTCACCATTACATTTAATCTTAACCTCCATACTAATTCTTTATACTTCAAAGTTGTCACCACATCACTGCCTTTCTCACTATAAAATACTAAACGTTTTGAAGGCTTGTCAAGCTTCAGTGTGTCTACGTAAAGAGTTGGTGTTCTTTCGTTTTCTGATGTCATATCCAAGTTCTGTAATTCTGTTCTTTAACTTTCTACTTTCTAGTAGACTTCCCATCATAAAATACTGGGCACGACATACATCCTAAGTAAACCCCAGTGCTGTTGCAATCAAAATGACTTGGACATGGATTAGTCCATTCATAACCTTGTATACTGATAGAAGGTCCATTATTAATGTATTTACAGAAACCACATCTTCCACATTTTCTCATTAACTTTCTCCTACAAAGCATAAAATTATACTTAAAGGACGTCTTTTATGTTTCTCCCCCACTGTACACAATAACTGGTGCATCACCCAACTTCTTTTTCAGATCATAATCAAAAGAAGAATTCCAAGCTTTTCCAACAGTTGTATATTTGGAAACAATCCTTACTAAATGGTAAAACCCATGTCATACCATCATTCTTTATGACAAGCGAGCGCCTTTGCATTGTATTTTCACCGACTTTTTTATTGACACATAAAAGGGAAGCAAACCTACCGTTCCTGCCTTCTAGGACTTCATTCTTAACCTTGAAAATAAGGGTTAAAGAAATCCAGTGTCATGGAGTATAGAAATCAAACAATCTAACTCTACTATGAATACACTGTCATTACGGAGTCTTGAAACTCACACCATGTGGCCCTTCACAATGCTAATTTTTGGGTGCACAAAATGACAGCTATGAAAATGTAGACTGATGATGGTATACGAACTTGTTGTTCTGAAGGCTGGCTTTGGTTATTTGTGTTAGCATTTTACAGTTGTGGACTGGCTGGTTTCAATCAGTTCTTCCTTCTGGTCCTTCTTGGCTCATCTCACTTAGCACTAAAAGCTTGAATAACTAACTTTATGTGACAGGGGTTAGGCTACCTTTGATGGAAACTGTTTAGTTAATCCCATGTCACAGACTGTGAGAGAAGGGGATTCTGAGTCCTGGAATGCTACTAGTGTGGGTTGATTGTGCATGCACTGAACTCATATACCAGTGAGGCAGTGTGAAATTTAAACACCTACTGTTCCAGTTAATTAGGACTTGTTCAACTGTCAGCCAAAGGCAGAGTCAGGACACATTTGAGAAGCATATATCTCAATCTGTCTGGAAATGATTAAGGATCCAAGGGATGAGCAGAAGACTAAGAAATCAGGTCTGCACCATTCAGTTTGCTGCCACCCTGACCTCATTAACGCAAGTGGTTCAGAAAATAAATGGAAGGACATATGGATACACAGAGTAGGAAACGAAGGAAGGTACAGACACAGTATGACAGGGAACCAAATGAGTGATATGCTAATACAGTGGAAGGAAATGGAAGGTAGAATAATTAGGGAAAAGAGAGAATAAAACACTTGTATGCGATGCAGCAAAAGATTTGACAGTAGTTCATAGAAAGTACTTGGAAGTTTTAATAAGCCATGGAGTAAATTACTGAAATCTGTACATGAAAATATCTGGAATAAAGTGACGGTTAATGGACAGCTGGGTGAAAGTATTCAAGCTAAAAAAAATGAAATGTGTACACAAGTATTTCTAATCAGTGGTGTTATATTTACTACAGTGATAAATATAGTAGTAATGACTTGCCACAGAGATTTATTAGGACCAGAGTGGGAAGATAATAAAAATGGGTAAAAGCATCTTTACTTATGTGTTATGTAGCTGATGGGACCATTATAATAAAAACTAAGACTTGAATGAAAGAAATATATGATGAAAGTACAAGATAATTTATTGTTTTCTATGAAGTAATCAGAAAAGCAGAGTTTGTGTATTATGTGAGGGTATAATCGTCTTTACAGGAGACTTCCCTATATTCCTGAAAAGAGTATATCCATCAGTGTTTTCAAAGCGTAACTTCTGAAGTCCTGCATACCTAAAACTAAGGCAGCAAGGTGGCATTTACAAGACAATATGATCTGCTAAGCATGCATAGTGAAATGGTCAGCATGGGATCTACACAGTAGAAGTTATACAGGAGTGGTTACAAATAATGAATAATATATTTTCCCATGCTAACCTTAGTAAAGCCAAAATTGTGTGTGATACTGTGACATCATGGGTAGCTTGTTTAAAAAGTGGGCGTTAGCATGAAAATTACATACAACATGGACAGTAAATGTGAAAACGTTTTGAGATGTAAAAGCTTTTCGGTAAAGCAGTTTATGATTATTAGCTACATTTTCATAATTGCATTAATTTCATAAAAAGCTGTGTGACCTAGATTGAAAAAAGGAGTCAAGCCGATTAAAATGTTCGCCAAAACTACCTTCAGCGAAAATCTGAGGAAACTTTTTTTTTTCCAGGGGGCAAACCCCCTGTTCTTCTCAAACTTGTAATTCCAACTCTTGAGGTCACAAACTAAAACAATTAGCGAGAAGGTCACTGAAAAACCTATCAGTAAAAACAAAAATAAAACTCCAGCAAAGCTAGAGCTTCCAATGAGTGACCTCCCAAACCTCTTGTATCAGGAGCACATGAAATATATGCAAATGAGCTCTATGAACATCAGGTGTTTTGGCTAATTGGCGATTCTGAAAGCCCATGATTTGTTTCGTCATTTTACTGGACAATTTCAAGCTAATAAAGCCAAACCCCACTAACTGTGGATATGCATATTTCGGCCTTGTTATGACCTTGTCGAGAGCTTGTGCTGACGAGGTATAAGGCCAAAATATGCATATCCACAGCTAGTGGGGTTTGGCTTTATTGGCCTGAAATTGTCCAGTAAAGCAACAAGCCATAGGCATTCACAATCACCAATTAGCTGAAACACCTGATGTTCATAAGGCTCATTTGCATACACCCCATGTGCCTCTGATACAAGAGGTTTGGGAGGTCACTCATTGAAGCTCTGAGGTCACACAAAACTGGAGAAAGAGGCAAACTTCACTACTGGCAAAAGTAGTTTTGCTGAATGCACTTTAATCCTTTCACTTTAGTCAAAACTACCTTCAGCAACTTGACACTTTCCCAGTGAACAAACAGTACCAACTTATAGAAAACATTAAGGCACACAAAACTTGCCATCTAACATGAATGGTTTTACATAATAATATATAATTGATAGTGCTCGCAGAACCCAGCAGCGAAAACCTACTTAACTCCCTGCCCAACTCAACCCGCCCCCTTTGAAAGGCTTGCAACGGAGACGAATTGCTGTTTATATCGTACTGAATCCACTCGCAGTTCAAATATTTTTGTTTATACTAAAATCCTGAAACTAAGGAGACAAGGTTAATACTTATGTATTCTAACTATAGTAGTAGAAGAGAGTATTGTAGCGCACCGCTCGGGGGCCCTGTAGCACTGGCGAAATCACACTAGGCTTCTCATAATCCCTTCTGTTTAAATTTAAACTCTTAAGCGGGAAAGCTCAAAAGGACAGGGCAGCTAATGTTTAACAGAAGGACAGACACCTTTATCAGGGAAAGAGTGATTACTTGCACCTTACCCACTTTCTCATATTGTTCTGTAGTCTCGCGGCCTGGCTGAACCCGCTCCATTTGCCTCACTACGCTCGGCTCACTCCGTTCCCCTACCCTACTCCCAATTCCCACCCACCCCCACTACAACTAGACTTATTCTATCCTCTGCTCACCTGATCAGCCCCTGCACCAATCAGCAACCTTAAACAATTCCACCCAACCACACCCAAATTAAACTCCCCACCCAATACCCAAACTAAGCACCTAGGACCCACCACACCCAGCCTAATTCCTCAACCACAATACTTCTAAACACCAAAGCTCCACCTAGACAAACCATGCAAGGCATACTACCACTACTACTACTAACTCTCACTACTCTAGCCTACACCACATCCATACACACTAACACACCATAAAACAACGACTTCCACGTAACACATACCTTCACACAAATACACACACACACACAAATACTGTCATCTGCTCTCAGTAGACAAACAATATCTAGATCAACTATAGACCTAGCACATGCTATAAAACTCAAACTATTCCTTAAAAAATGGCTACTAATCTCAGGGAACATACACCCAAAGTACAGATGCAGAAACCCTTGCACATACGGCGGGTGCAAACGGCCAAAAAGCATTCAGGATCAAAACCAAAAAAGCCAGCACCAAGTGTTGCTGCAGAATTCGTTTATTTACAAAGTAGTATCATCCCGGTTTCGGCACACTAGCCTTCCTCAGTGAATAGTAATGCTAACAAAACCATGCGTTTATATACTGATACATCCATACTTCCTATTGTGTCATTTCCTGCAGTTCAATTAATACATTCATGAACATATAACACAATATAAAATAAACCTAAATTATAAGTGGTCATTTAAACCTGGTGAAAAACAGATCTCCTAGTTTGACAATCCAGTATTTCTCCTTATTATTCAAGATAGAATGCCAGCCTAGTTTATTAGACCGACCTCCCTGTATCCTGTCAATCACTGTAAAGGAAAAATGGGCATTGGGATGGATAATTTGGTGTTTATATAAGGCATTAATCAACAGTTTATTGTGGATGTCACTGTAATGTTCCGACATGAGAATCCGTAGGGAATGTGATGTTTGTCCAGTATAAAAAGATGAACAATTGCAGGTAGCCAAATATATAATCCAATCTGATCCACAATTTCCAAAACATTATATATCAAATACCCTGCCTGAGTTTTTACTTGTGAATTGTTTAGATTTGAGTATATATTTACAGAAGGAACAGTGCCCACATGGAAATGACACCAAAGGTTTGTCCCCTCCAATAGTCAATTGATAACTCATAGACAATCCACTATTACGCTTCTTGTAATGTGCAAAGTGAGAACCCAGTGTTTTGCCCCTGCCATACGAAAATAAGCATTGATCCCCTAACATATGATTCAAGTCATTTGCCATGAGAATGTTCCAATGTTTGGTTACAATATCCCTAATAAGATGGATGTTCCTACCACAGATGGTTATGAATCTAATTGGCTGTGATTCCACTGTGTGAGTCCTATCCTTATATACAAGTAGCTGTGATCTATCCTGAGCAGATGCAAACTGACTAGCAGCTTGTTTATCCTGTTGTTGGTAACACCAGGTCTGAAACCTGTAAGTCGTATCCTGTTGGAAAGTGGCAAAATCTTCCTTTTCAGAACAAATCTTCCTAATGCGTAAAAACTGACATTTGGGTATATTACATATGGTATGGTGTGGGTGCAGACTAGTGGCATATAGCAAGTTGTATACTGGGGGTATTTCCTATACACACTGGTGGCAAGAGACCTGCCCTGTTGTTTAGACACTAACATCCAAAAGTTAATACAGTACATATCAAAGTTCAGTGTGAATTCAATGTCCCATTTATTTTCATTTAAATATTGGACAAACTCACCCAAATATTGTTGGTCAGCATGCCACACCATCCAACAGTCATCAAGGTACCTAATCCAGATGTCTATCTCATTGATGTATAAATTATGAGAGGTGTCATAATAAGGTGTTCCTCAAGATACCCCATGAATATATCAGCGTAAATAGGGGCAAATGAAGCCTCCATGGCAGTACCTCTGGTTTGCCAATAACATTCCATTCCCCACTGAAATAAAAAATGTTCTTCGTGAAGACGTGTTCAGTCATACAAACTAATAGAATGTTAAATCCAGCTGAATAAAGATCCGCCCTCTCCAACCAGTGTTGGAGTGCTGCTAGTTCTGCCCAATGGGGAATGTTACTATAGAGTGCTTTTACATCCAGTGCACACAGTAGCCATCTTGGTTCCAGTTGTGTCTCTGATATAATCCTGAGAAACTCAGAGGTATCTTGGATACGTGCTTGTACATGTTTGAGTAATGGTTTGAGATAATATGTTAGAAAATCAGAAAATGTTTCTATCAAGGATCTGTTACCTTATACAACTGGTCTTCCCGGGGGTTTATCCAGACTCTTATGTATCTTTGGTAAAGATATAGAATTTGTTTTTGTGGATCCTGCACCATAAGTTGCCGCAACATAGGCACCTGTATGATACCTTCCTCTATTGCTAAGTTCAAGTTAGGTGTAAGGTCTAAGGGCATGTGCATACAGTGCTGAGGGTTGGACAATTGGCCATTTTCCTCTGCCAGATAATAATCTGTGCCCAATATAACCACCGCCCCACCCTTATCTGCAGTAGTAATCACTATAATGGTATTATTTTTCAATTCAGTAAGAGCCTGTTCCTGATTCGTGAGATTATGGTGCAACAAAGTGAAATTACACAACCTAAAATGCAGATCTTTGAGAACCACTTGCTGAAAGACATCAACATATTTATTCATAGGACGCATAAAGACTGATTTCCCAAACCTGAATTCTGCAGATCTTTGAGGGGATTCGCTAGAACCAAAACCATCTTTAGATTTAATCTACGACAAAAATCCAAGACATCATTCACAAGTATATTCTCATCAATGACAAAACCAAGAACAAAGTTAAGACCTTTATTAAGTAATTTCTTTTGGTTGTCATTTAACTGGACAGAAGAGATGTCATGTATGTTAAAATCAAGCTCTAATGTGTTAGCAAATTTTGGAGAAGTCCCTCCATTGTACCTGTGTTTGTGCTTCCTCCCACCCCTATGCCTGCTGATTCTAAAGGGCGGTCACTATTTCTGGATTTCTTTGGTGTGGTGAAGCCTGTGTGTTGGGATAATCTATGTCTCTGGCAGATGACTCATCCCCTTAAGTACTACTAGGCTGTGAGGCCATTTTCTTCAAAATAGATCTGGGTCTTTTTCTTCTGGAAGGAGTATATGTGAAATCCCCACGGTCAGAAAATATAACAAATTTCTGACGTTCAAAGGGCTTTCCCCTCTGATAATCAGTGACATCCCTATTAAATTGACATATTTTTTTGTCCTTAGTTTGTTTTCAAAAGCCAACAAATCCTTGGTTAATTTATTAATACAATTGGTATATGCAGGTAATCCTTCAAATTTCTTCAAATCATTGCAAACAGACCTAACTTCACCAACATTCTCCTCAGTGTTTCATCTATCCGACCAGCCAGAGGCTGTATTTTGACCCTCAATCCCAGAGAGGTAATATTTTTGCTTAAATAAGCCTTAAATAGTTTAAGGTGCCAGACACTGGTACGTAGGGTTTTCATACCTTTACTCAATCCTTGAATTAACTGATTGCAGCCGTCAACTGGATCCCTGTTTTCCATATCCAAATTGTTATCCTGATTAATACGTACACCAAATACACCAATAACGTTCTGGTTGTTACACAGACCCTGAAATACTGAATCTAGATCCATGACCATAAGCTTCACAAACACAAGTACATCCAGTATACATCTCCCCACAATAATACCCCAGATCTGTGCACCTCAAAATTAGTACTACAGGGTCAGTCTCCAGTATCAGCACCCAATGAAAAACACTGACAAGGATAATAGAAAAGGAAAATGTTGGTGAATATCGGATGAGCATCAACAAAAATAAAGATGACCTGCCAATATCAAGTGAAAATGCCTCCAAACCAAAAAATATAAGATGTCAAATACTAAACATTCCAACCAGGCATCACAGGTCAATTAATTATATGTAACAACTGATCTGCCACACCAATGTATACGAAGGCAAAGTGTCAGTAATCCTTGAATAAAAAATATGATATCAAAATATATTATCCTGCAAGCTATACCTCCTTACTATGTAAATAACAGCCTCATGTATGTAAGGGATGTGATGAGTAGTATCCCACCATTTACCACAATATGGAATATACAAAAGTTATTCTATGAATTTGTTAGGGGCTAGAAGAATCAAGCTAATTCTGTCTGACAAGAACTTCATTATCAGACCAGCAGATAAAGGGGGACCCATAGTGGTATTTAATAGTGCTGACTACCTGCAAAGAATGGTTCTTATGTTAAGTGACCAAAACTTTTATGAAATAATTGGCCTGGATGAGGTCTGGAGTAAGGCGTACAGTATGTTTCATATGTTACAAGATTTTTTATTCAATGAGGTCATAGATCAGGATTTGTTTGACTTTTTTACATGTGACAGACCCCCTTGATCCCTGTGATACAAGTCCTCCCCAAGGTACACAAAAATCCCAGAGATCCACCAATGAGACAGATTGTGGCAGGGAGAGGTTGGGCTACTCAGCCTTTGTCTATCTACTTGGAAAAACATCTGAGACCCCTGGTGGATGAGTGTACACATATACTTAGAGACACAAAACATTTTTTATTAGCTTTGTATAAGAAAGTCACAGACCTTCCGGTCGATATGTATTATAAAATGGTCACTTTAGATGTTCAGTCCCTTTTTACAATGATACCTAATTCTGTAGGTGTCGAGAGCGTTATGAGATGTTGACAGAATTATGAAGTTTATAGTTCATCCATGAAAGATTTACTTGGTGCCCTGTTGGAAATAGTTTTAGAAAATAACATCTTTCTTTTCGATGGGGTGGCCTATACTCAGAAGGACTGCATAGCTATGGGCACTTCGTGTGCCAATAGCTACGCCAACCTGTTCATGTTAGACTGGGAACGTAACAAGTTGTTTGTTTTAGACAGTTTCAAGGAACATGTTGTTTTCTATGTCCATTTTGTAGATTATCTTTAACTTTTGTGGACTGGTACAGATAAAGATCTGGATGATTTTCACAAAGAGATTAATAGTTTAACTCTTTTTTTGAACTTTTCCTTGGAAAGTTCATTTAGTTGCATTATTTTCCTGGATGTTTTCATCGATAGATTACCGAATGGGATGCTCAATACTGGAGTTTACAGAAAAACATGCTATAGGAACTCCTTGTTACATCGGGAGAGTTTGCACCCTAATTATGTTTATAAGAATTTGGTAAGGGGACAGGCGATACGAGTATCCAGGATGAATCCCAACTATAACAGCTTTTTACAGGAGTTGTCCAGTCTGAAAGACAGACTTGTACAAAGAGCATATAGGTCAGATGAGATCACTTACTTTGAAGGTGTAATGGAGTTGAGAAATGGCATTGCACGTCCATACTTCCCACACCCTTCACTAGTAGAGAATGTCCCTGATACATGTCCTGAAGTTAGACAGTCAGTAGCTAAATTTTCTGTTAGTTACACACACGATATTAATAGTATAAAAGAGGTTTTAAATAAGAATTGGAATTTACTCTTACTTGACCCACAGCTTCGAGATATAGAAGGGAAGGAGCCCTGTTTTAGATATATGAACAAGTTAAACTTATACAGACTTCTTTGTTACCCCCGGTTATCTACCCACATTAATGGACACACCATCAACACTTTGGGTACTGCTCCATGTAACAATTGTAATTTTTGTAGTTTTTTGGATACGAGCTCCCAGTTTATCCATCCACTTACCTCTTATTGTTTCAAGTTTCAACTTAGTGCTGATTGTAACACCTCACATGTCATTTACTTAGCTAAGTGCACTGCCTGCCAAGCATTTTATGTAGGCAAGACGGATAGATGTTTACGAGATAGGTTTAGGGAACAACTCTATCACATACGTATACAATCCTCACGCAGTGCACTTTCTAAACATATTATAGAGAATGACAATATGCATTCCTTTGTATTTTTAGTATTACAAATTAACCATCCAGGTATTAGGGGAGGGGACACAAGTAATTACACTGAGAGGTTGGAAATACAATGGATTATCAGAACGGGCCGTAGACAAGGTTTGAATGATAAAATCCCTTTGAAACCTGTTCTTAAGAACAGGAGATTAATTGTGAAATGAATATATTTTAATGTTTTATTTTTAGTTAATTTTTTATGTATTTGCTCATATTTACAGAATTAGACATATATTTATTTATATATAGCGTTTATGTATAAAGTTTTTCATTATGAACAGGAAGTGATGTCAGCTAAATTTCCCTATATAATGTCAGCTGTTTTCATTGAATGATTGTTTTTTATGGTTTGAAGAAGCCATAACACGGTGAAAGCGCTTAACAAACAGCTTGGATTTTACTTGAACCTGGCCTGGACTCATTGCTTGAATAAGCCTTTCCATCTGCTGTTTGAATAAGTCATAGCAGTTGCTGAATTTATGCTGAATTGCCTTGCCAGCCTTGGTTTGCTCCTGTGCTTCTTTTCCGGATTTATTACTTATTTCATAAGTAACAGGAGCATTTGGACCGTGGCAACATTTATTTTCATACAATATAAAATAAACCTAAATTATAAGTGGTCATTTAAACCTAGTGAAAACAGACCTAGTTTGACAATCCAATATTTCTCATTATTCAAGATAGAATGCCAGCCTAGTTTATTAGACCAATCTCCTGTATTCTGTCAATCACTGAAAAGGAAAATGGGCAGTGGGATGGATAATTTGGTGTTTGTATAAGACATTAGTCAACCGTTTATTGCGGATGTCACTGTAATGTTCCGACATGCGAATCCGTAAGGGACGTGATGTTTGACCAATATAAAAAGAAATTACTTAATAAAGGTCTTAACTATGTTCCTGGTTTTGTCATTAATGAGAATATAATTGTGAATGATGTTTTGGATTTTTATAGGTTCATAGGTTGGTACTGGGCTATCTGCCCGAAGGCATATATTAGCCCAGCCACTTTGTGCAGTATTCACCTCCCCATTAGTAGTTCCCTAGACCCTTGTACTAGCAGCTAGTACCCTTAGCCCCTATCTAGTAGTGCTGTTGGTGTGATCCCCGGTGTGAACTTTCTGTTTGCCGTAGATTAAATCTAAAGATGTTTTTTTGGTTCTAGCGAAGCCTCTGAAAGATCTACAGAATTCAGGTTTGGCAAATCAGCCTTTATGTCTCCTATGAATAAATATGTTGGTGTCTTTCAGAAGATGCCAACGTCAGGTAATCTTTTTCCTGATTTGCTACTATGGTGGCAAAAGTTGAATATGGAACTCAGCTTCAGTTACATGAAGCTGTTAATAGATTTTCATAAATCCGAAGAAGAGGCACTGAGAAGTAAAGTAACCAAAATGTATGAATCTATTATTTCTAAGTATTCATTTCCCAAAGCTGGCGTGAGGATTAATAAACTGATGGATAATGTTTGTTTGTTTGAGCGACGGTTACTGGACTTGAAAAAGAATAAAATTGAGCGAGACATTAACGATTTTAGATTGGGCCAAGTTTTTTCTTGGCCGAGAACTGGTAACAATATGAATGTTGCGAGAAGGAATGTGACTGGTAATTTGAAAGACAGTTTGAAGGACAATGTGACTGGGGGACTGAATATGCCCAACGCAAATAGTAACACAGTTTTAGATGTGTCTGCGCAAAATACTGCTGTCAGTGGTGATGTTAACAACCGTAATTTGTATCCTGTAATTGTAAATAGTAAGCTGAAACAGACTAGTCTGGTAAACAGCTCTGCCTCTGTTATGCATGAAGACAACATAACAAAGGAGAATATTAGTGATAGGGTTGTTGAAGTAGGCAATGAAACAGCCATTGGAAATAAAAGTAAAAACACATGCAATGTAGTTAACTATGATGGGGATGGGAATTTCAATATTCTAACTACCCCTTTCCCCATACAGACACCCCAATTCAGAGGGAGGACTCGGTCCATGAGTCGGGGTCGACAAAAACGGAAGACCTCGGATATAGAAGTGGAGGGCCCTACACTGAAGAAAATGTGGGGGAAAAAGATGAATCCATTGTGATTAACCTGTCCCAGAGGCAGTTAAATAAACATGAAGAACAGGTACTTAGTAGAGGGTTAAATTTTATTCCTAGTCAAAAAAGTGAGATTTCTGATTCAATTATTGATGTTAAGTTATTTATACGGAATGTACAGCTCAAGTTAGATTATGGTTGCAATGAAACAGGGGAAGCGTTGCAGGTTTTTAAACCTACTAGCACATATGTTCCCACACTACATCCTGTTTTAGAGACTTTTTCTAGATTGATTGAAAATGATTTACACAATTACTACAATAGTAAGAACAAGAATGTTAAGAGATTTTATAATAGTAATAATTTGAACTCAATACAGAAACAAGCTTTGGAGAGTTTAAAGAATGATAATTCTATTATTATCACTTCTGCAGACAAAGGTGGGTCTATTGTAGTAATGGATGATGAACATTATAAAAAGAATGTAAATCATTTACTATGTGATGTGAAGTCTTATAGTAAATTGAATAGAGAGGATGTAGTGATAAAAGTTCAGCGTGTGCATGCTATGATTGATGATTTATTCAAAAGCAATGTTATTGATAAAACCACCTCTAAATATTTGAAAGTTGAAAATCCACTTATACCAGTGCTAAAAGGCCTCCCAAAAGTACACAAAGAGTTGCGTAACCCCCCGATGAGACCGATAGTATCGGGACAAGGTTGGTTAACTGAACCTTTCTCCCTATTTGTTGAATACTATTTGAGGCCTGTGGTAGAAGACAACTCCTGTATTTTAAAGGATAGTAAGGAATTTCTGTTGGAGTTTTATGAATACATTTCTAAGCTAGATGAAGAAGATGAATACATTTTTGTTACATTTGATGTGAATAGTTTGTTTACAGCTATACCAAATGATAGAGGGGTTTCATGGGTTATGAATTACTTGAAGAAGTACGCGTCTTTGGATAGCAAACTGGTGGATTTGATAGCACTTTTTTTAGAAACTATTCTGGAGAATAATGTATTCATTTTTGACAAGGATATTTATATACAGAATGATGGCGTGGCTATGGGCACTAGCTGTGCCAATAGCTACGCCAACATTGTGATGGCAGATTGGGAGAAGGAAAAACTTTTTGTTTCAGAGTTATTTAGACAGCATGTTAATTTTTACAAGAGGTTTGTAGATGACCTCTTCTTGGTTTGGAGAGGTAGTGAAATGGAATTGAAGGAATTTGAAGGTTTTTTGAATAATTCAGTGGATTTTCTGAAGTTTACTTCTAATTCGTCTAGAGATTTTGTTTCCTTTTTGGATGTAAACATCATGAGGTTGAGTAATGGAATAGTAAATACCTCAGTTCACAGAAAGAAATGTTATAGGAATACACTCTTGCATAGGGCCAGCATGCACCCTAGGCATGTCTTTGAGAATGTGGCCCTAAGCCAATCCATGAGAGCATCTAGGTTGAACCCCACGGAGGAAGGTTTCAGAGATGAGCTTGTAGGATTGAGTAATAGGTTACAGACCAGGTCATATGATAAGAGTGAGATTAAGAAAGCCATTGAGACCTCCGTTAAACTTAGGGACACCAAAGCATGCCCATATTTCTCTAGTAAAAGCAATCATAGGGAACATGAAGTGCGAGAGAAGGGGTTTATTATTAATAATAGTGATATGGGAGACCATATGAGCATTCCTATTTACTTCACCACTGATGTAGGCAGTATCAGGAAAATAATACAAGAATGTTGGGATATTCTGGAGGCAGAGGAAGAAATTGTGAAACTAGTAGGAAACAAACCCAGATTCAAGTATAAGAATAAAAAGAATCTGAAGAGGTTGCTTTGTCACAAGTCTACCCCAGAACAGAGAATGATGACCCACAACACTATTCCATGTGGTAAATGCAACCAATGCAGTTACATAAATATGAATCATTCATTTCAGCCTCCCAATGTTGACAAAGAATTCTTTTTTATGACAGGAACTAACTGTAGGAGTGTAAATGTGATATATTTGGCTCAGTGCGATGCATGCACTGCGTTTTACATAGGCAAGACGAATAGGGAATTCAGATTTCGGATAAGGGAACATTTACATCACATTAGGACCAGTCAGGAACACAATGCCTTGGCTAGGCATTGTAAAGCGGCAGGCCCTATGCATAAGTTTACATTTTGTGCAGTACAACACATCCAAACTAGCCTTAGAGGTGGGGACCTAGAGAATTTTACTTTAGAAATAGAACTCAGATGGATAATACGCTTGAGAGCAGATTACCCACCCGGTCTCAATGACAAGATTAGCTTACAAACAATGTTAAAGAAACGGAGACTAAAGAAAGGGACAAAGAAATAACAAACATAGAGTAGAAAGATTCAAGTATGAGAGATTTGCAACAGTTAGATATTTAATAAGTATATTTAACACACAAGATAAGGTTTAGACTTTTAGTATTTTAATAATTTATTTGAATGCATTCCTTTGTGCACATACATTATAGATGATATTCTAATAACCTTGTGCACAGATAAACAATATATGTTATGTTTTAAAGTTTTAGGATACGTTTTTTAAATGTTTTTGCTACACTTTTATTCTCTTTTTGTATTAAGTTCTTTTGTATCTGATTTGTTGATCAGATTATTAGATTCAAATGGACGTGAATGGGTAATTACAGGGGTTAATTGAGTGTGCTATAAATGACTGTGAAGTTTGGTTTTAAATGCAGTCTGATGAAGCCGAGAAGGTGAAAGCGCTAACTGTACCAAATAAAGAACGTTTGTTTATGTTACAGTGAAAGCCTCGAGTTATTTCCTTATCAAGTTTCTTCGTTTTTGGTTCTTGGTTTTTGGAGATTTGTGAAGCCAACCTGTGTTCCTGTTACCGTTTATGAGTTTGTGGACATATATTATAGAGAATGACAATATGCATTCCTTTGTATTTTTAGTATTACAAATTAACCATCCAGGTATTAGGGGAGGGGACACAAGTAATTACACTGAGAGGTTGGAAATACAATGGATTATCAGAACGGGCCGTAGACAAGGTTTGAATGATAAAATCCCTTTGAAACCTGTTCTTAAGAACAGGAGATTAATTGTGAAATGAATATATTTTAATGTTTTATTTTTAGTTAATTTTTTATGTATTTGCTCATATTTACAGAATTATATATATAGTGTTTATGTATAAAGTTTTTCATTATGAACAGGAAGTGATGTCAGCTAAATTTCCCTATATAATGTCAGCTGTTTTCATTGAATGATTGTTTTTTATGGTTTGAAGAAGCCCTAACAGGGTGAAAGCGCTTATCAACAAACAGCTTGGATTTTACTTGAACCTGGCCTGGACTCATTGCTTGAATAAGCCTTTCCATCTGCTGTTTGAATAAGTCATAGCAGTTGCTGAATTTATGCTGAATTGCCTTGCCAGCCTTGGTTTGCTCCTGTGCTTCTTTTCCGGATTTATTACTTACTTCATAAGTAACAGGAGCATTTGGACCGTGGCAACATTTATTTTCATACAATATAAAATAAACCTAAATTATAAGTGGTCATTTAAACCTAGTGAAAACAGACCTAGTTTGACAATCCAATATTTCTCATTATTCAAGATAGAATGCCAGCCTAGTTTATTAGACCAATCTCCCTGTATTCTGTCAATCACTGAAAAGGAAAATGGGCAGTGGGATGGATAATTTGGTGTTTGTATAAGACATTAGTCAACCGTTTATTGCGGATGTCACTGTAATGTTCCGACATGCGAATCTGTAAGGGACGTGATGTTTGACCAATATAAAAAGAAATTACTTAATAAAGGTCTTAACTATGTTCCTGGTTTTGTCATTAATGAGAATATAATTGTGAATGATGTCTTGGATTTTTATAGGTTCATAGGTTGGTACTGGGCTATCTGCCCGAAGGCATATATTAGCCCAGCCACTTTGTGCAGTATTCACCTCCCCATTAGTAGTTCCCTAGACCCTTGTACTAGCAGCTAGTACCCTTGGCCCCTATCTAGTAGTGCTGTTGGTGTGGTGTGAACTTTCAGTTTGCCGTAGATTAAATCTAAAGATGTTTTTTGGTTCTAGTGAAGCCTCTGAAAGATCTACCGAATTCAGGTTTGGCAAATCAGCCTTTATATCTCCTATAAATAAATATGTTGGTGTCTTTCAGCAGGCGGTTCTGAAAGATCTGCATTTTAGGTTGTGCGACTCCACTTCGTTGCACCATAATCTCATGGTTCAGGAACAACAGGTTCTTACTGAATTGAAACATACCACCAATATAGTGATTACTACTGCGGATAAGGGCGGGGCGGTGGTTATATTGGACACAGATTATTATCTGGCAGAGGGAAATGGCCAATTGTCCAACCTCAGCACTATATGCACATGCCCTTAGACCCTACACCTACTTTTAAGAAGGAGATGGACTAATTTCTTAATTTAGCAGTAGAGGAAGGTATCATACAGGAGCCTATGTTGCGCCAACTTATGGTGCAGGAACCACAAAAACAAATTCTATATCTTTTACCGAAGATACACAAGAGACAGGATAAACTCTCGGGAAGACCAATTGTATAAGGTATCAGATCCGCTTTCTGATTTTCTAACATATCTCAAACAATTATTCAAACATGTACGAGCATATATCCAAGATACCACTGAGTTTCTCAGGATTATATCAGAGGCACAATTAGAACCAACATGGCTACTATGTACACTGGATGTAAAAGCACTCTATACTAACATTCCCCATTGGGCAGGACTAGCAGCATTCCAACACTGGTTGGAGAGGGCGGATCTTTATTCAGCTGGATTTAACACTCTATTAGTTTGTATGGCTGAAAACGTCTCGACGAAGAATGTTTTTAATTTCAATGGGGAATGTTAATGGCAAACAAAAGGTACTGCCATAGGGGCTTCATTTGCCCCTATTTACGCTGATATATTCATGGAGTATCTGGAGGAACACCTTATTTATGACACCTCTCATAATTTATACATCAATGAGATAGACATCTGGAGGCGGTACCTTGATGACTGTTGGATCGTGTGGCATGCTGACCAACAATATTTGGGTGAGTTTGCCCAATATTTAAATGAAAATAAATGGGGCATTGAATTCACAATGAACTTTGATTTGCACTGTATTAATTTTTTGGATGTTACAGTATCTAAATAACGGGACAGGTCTCTTGCCTCCAGTGTGTATAGGAAATACCCCCAATATAACAACTTGTTATATGCCACTAGTCTGCACCCACACCATACCATACGGAATATACCCAGATCTCAGTTTTTATGCATTAGGAGGATTTGTTCTGAAAAGGAAGATTTTACCACTTTCCAACAGGATATGACATACAGGTTCCAGACCCAGGGTTACTGACAACGGGATATACAAGCTGCTAGTCAGTTTGCATCTGCTCAGGACAGATCACAGCTACTTGTATAAAAGGATAGGACTCACACAGTGGAATCACAGCCGATTAGATTTATAACCACCTATGGTAGGAACATCCATCTTATTAGGGATATTGTAACCAAACACTGGAACATTCTCATGGCAAATGAAGACTTGAATCATATGTTAGGGGATCAATGCTTAATTTCATATGGCTAGGGCAAAACACTGGGTTCTCACTTTGCACATTATAAGCAGCGTAATAACAGTGGACTGTCTATGCTTTATCAATTGACTATTAGAAGGGACACACTTTTGGGGTCATTTCCATGTGGATACTGTTCCTTCTGTAAATAAATACTCAAATCTTAATTCATAAGTAAAAACTCAGGCAGGGTTTTTGATATACAATGTTTTGGAAATTGTGGATCAGATTGGGTTATATATTTGGCTACCTGCAATTGTTCATCTTTTGGACAAACATCACGTCCCCTACGGATTCGCATGTCGGAACATTACAGTGACATCCACAATAAACGGTTGACTAATGCCTTATACAAACACCAAATTATCCATCCCACTGCCAATTTTTCCTTTACAGTGATTGACAGGATACAGGGAGATCGGTCTAATAAACTAGGCTGGCATTCTATCTTGAATAATGACAAATACTGGATTGTCAAACTAGGAAGTCTGTTTTCACTAGGTTTAAATGACCACTTAAAATTTAGATTTAGTTATATCATGTTATATGTTCATGAATTTATTAACTGAACTGCAGGAAATGACACAATAGGAAGTATGGATGTATCAATATATAAACACATGGTTTTGTTAGCATTACTATTCACTGAGGAAGGCTAGTTGTAAATAAACGGATTCTGCAACAACACTTGGTGCTGGCTTTTTGGTTTTGATCTGACATACACCCCATCCCAGGTCCATGCAATAACATTCTCTCAAACAGACATCAGACCTACTTATAATTAATCTAAACTCTAGAAGTATATCTAACAAACTACATGACTTACACGCATTCAGAGCCCACTACTCCCCAGATATACTAACCATTACTGAGACCTGGCTAAAACCTCCCACCCAAAATGAGGAAATTCTCCCCCCACATTATAACATCCTACGACTAGACAGAGGTGCCAAGAAGGGAGGCGGAGTTGCAATTCTATTTAAAAACACACAACTTCCAGCCTCTGCAAATCCCCAAATTTCTGAATGCCGAAACATTAGGCTCTGTTTTACCGCTAAACAAAAAGAGAATCAACATTCTCTGTAGTCACACCCCTCCAGGAAACAACTCCCCCATAATCGAGGAAATCTTACAATGGGCTACAGTCAACCTGTCCCACTAAACTATCCTATTAGGCGACCTAAACTTAGACTGGCTAGCCTGCAACTCTGACAGTCCCTCAAACCATATTAACTTATTTGGATACTCCCAACTAATCCAAGAACCCACCGAGGTTGACAGAAAATCCCCAAAACAATCAATCCTCGATTGGACTTTAGTAAATTTCCCCAAATAAAATTACCATGTGGGCTGTCTGCCTGATGAGCTTAGTGATCATTTCTCCACATTCCTCCTTTGAAAACGTGTAAACATACCCAAAACCTTACTTTATAAGCAAACTAGGGATGAACACAAAGTAAATCCGCAAATTTTTAACAGTATGTTACAATGTAACTGGCACCCACTACAAACTCTAGCATTAGACAAGGCAGTGGAGTTTTTCAATAGTACTTTTATGAATGTTCTTAACAGTCGCTCCCATTAGAAAACTTAGAACTAAAGTAAACTATGCCACTTGGCTGAACAGGAGCACAAAAGCCTTACTAAAGTCTAGAGATAAAGCCTGGAAGATCTGGAAAAAGAATAACACTAGCCTAGACAGACAAAACTATCAACAACTTCGGAAATCAGGCCAAAAAGCAAACAAAACTGGATAAACAGAACTACTTCCTAGGTATCCAAAACAAACATTCAAAACCCCCCCAAAAGTTCTGGCAAGCTATCAATTCCCTTCTAAAACCTGGCAAAACTACCACCCCAACTCCTAACACCAACACTAATGACGACATCATAGCTTCTCAATTTAACCATCACTTCACAAAATCTATTCTGTCATTATCTACCAAACTACCCAAGAATAACTATATATCCACCGCCACTACAAGTCACAATAAATATACTTTCCTTTACACACTCACCCGTACCAACCTCCATAATTAAAAAAACTACTCTCAAAACTGAAACCTGCCACTCTCGCAGCCGATGGTTTACCAGCTAATTTTCTAAAAATAGCAGCAGAATCCTTAGCCTACCCGGTCTCAATTCTTATCAACCGCTCCATACAGGAAGCTTACATCCCTCAACTACGGAAAGTGTCATATATTATCCCCCTACACAAAGGCTTGTATTTATCAGGCTGTGGATGGTAATTCATTACTGAAACTAAGTAGAAATTAAAAGATTCCAAGAGCAGGATAAGCTACTTCTTGCACTTATTGAATTACACTTCTGTTACGCTTATAATTGTGCTATACAGTTAATCTACTATATTTTGCACGGTTATAAAGCTTTTTTTTTTCCTGTTTCACTGCATTTATGTACTGTTTTATACTGTTTTAACTGTATTTTTCATTGCTAGATACAGTTTCATTACTCTAATTGCATGTTTAGTGAATTACTTAACTGTAAACTGCTTTTTCATACTGAGTTGTACTTTGTGAGTGCTCTATCCGTCTTTTAGATTTTTTGAGGTTTCTCTGTTCTTGTCTAGTCTGTCTGCAGTATTCTCTAGTGCCTGCTTGCTCCTTGATCTGTTTAAAACTTTCATTTAGTGACTACAGCTAGGAGCTATAATAGTTTCCCACCCACCCTCCTTATTGTTGTGGTGTTCTTATACTTGGTGGCTTTGCAGTTGCCTGCCCATACTGTATATTTGATCCGTGACACTCCTCCCAGTCTAGTGTCATTAGTTCATTCAATCTAATAGAGAACATTTGTGAAGGCCAACCCACTCAGATTCTTAACCTTGAATTAACTTCTGTTCCAGCTTCGAAGTAGTCTCCCTAGAAGGAGAGATGAAAAGCGCTTTTTATTTGTGGGTGACCAGTGGAGTGATTTCCTAGCGATTTTATCCTGTTTGTGTGTTTTCGGCTTTTCTGGTGTCTACTTATCTATGTCAAACAGAGCTCCTCATTAGCACTCTTCAAGAAAAATCTTGATGATTGGATGGGAAATAGGAATTTCACCCCGGGGATCACTTCTGTGGCTCTGCTTGACAGGGGCACAGGAAAATAATTTTCTTAGGTGGCGAAAGCCAGGGTACCTTTTTGGCTAGGCTTGTATAGGCCCTAGGGCCAATAGCCTAGTACCTACCTATGAACTCCTATGAGCTAGCAAACTACCACCCCATTGCTATCCTAGCCCCCCATCTAAGCTCCTTGAGAAATGCATTCACACAAGTGATGCACTTCTTAAACTCACACAATTTCCTCTCCTTCACACAGCATGGCTTCCACCCAAACCATAGTACAACCACTGCACTTCTCTCTTTTACTAATCAGGTTAACCAACTTAGAAACAACAAAAATTTCATATCAGCTATATTCTTAGATCGCTCTTAAGACATTTGGCATCGTCTCACATACCCTACTTTTAGACACTCTGTCCTCCCCTGTCCTTTGCCCCTCCACTACTGCCTAGTTCAAAAACTATCTCTTTGACAGTAAAGAATCAGTCCAAAGGCAAGGTGTACCATCACCTCTACTGCCATCTCTACTGCCAACTACTATAGGCGTTCTACAAGGCTCAACACTGGGGCCACTACTAGTCTCCGTTTTCACCAACAAACTACACACCTCCACCCACCATGCATCACTTATACAGTACGCAGATGATTCTACTCTAATCTGCTCAGCCCCATCCCTAACCACTTTACAAAACTTACTCAAGAATCCTTCAGCTCCATGGAAAAATGGATCACTGACATTCAACTTATCCTAAACCCCAACAAGACAAAATTACTCCTACTTACCCCCAACAAATCCAAAACCACTCCTCTTTCCTTCATCATCACCTCCAGTAATGGCACTGCAATTTCACCCTCTCCCCATACTAAGCTCCTTGGTGTTGAAATAGATAAAAATCTTCACTTTGATGTCCATATTTCTCAAACCGTCAAAAAAGTACATAAAAAACTGGGAACTTTGTACAAACACAAAAACTTCCTATCAGACCAAGCACGGGTCACACTAGCCCAAACCCACCTTTTGTCTACCATGATGTATGCAGCACCAATCCTAACCCACATCAGGGAAAATAGACCTAGACAAATTTGAGTCATGCTACAATAAGACTGCAAAATTTTCAAATAACTCTGCTTTTAGAAGCCTCACCCTAAAGGAACTACAGTGGCTAAAACTTCCTCAATTACTTACTTACCACCAACTAGTTCTCACCTTCAACATCCTAAAGAATCCAAGACTCCAGCTCTAAACCAACTACTAACCCAATATTCGGCAAATCGCCCTCTCCGCTCATCCAACAAAACCTTTCTCTGTATATCCAATGCCAATAACAATGCAGGGAGAGCTCTTTTCTCACATACTATAGCTAGAAAGTGGAATAACCTCCCCCAGAATGTCTCTTCGGCACCATCTAACTCACAGCTCAAAAAAATTCACTTAAGTCGCATTTCATGGATTCCTGGCTCTGTCCTTGCATCACATAAACACTTTCCTTCTTTCTTCTATTCCTTCTTACCTTACTCTGTTCTTGGTTTACTGTCTTTGTGCTACAGTACTAAACTCCTCAAATACTGCTATCGAGGGCCTATGTGCAAATTAAGCTTGCTTGGAACAATCCATTGTAAATGCATATTATTTTTTGTATGACTTGTCTTTTTGCTTGTATAATTACCACTGCAAATATTGTTTAATGTGGAGCTTTTCTCCCCGGGCCGCCACTGCAAATGGACCTCATTCCAGTCGGACTTTCCTGGTCAACAAATGTAAAACAAATAAAACTAAATAAATATTGTTGAAATATTGTGAAAATATTACATGCACTTTCAAAAAAATTCTGCAATATCCCAAACACTATGCTACCACTTGTGCCATACTTCATCCGAAACATGTCAAACATGTAAACAATTTTCCCACTGATATCGTGGCCCTATCTTGCATACTTACAGAGCTATAACCCTGTGTTTGACCATAACCTTAGTAGTTTTTGGCAAATAAATGTCATTTTCTTTCAGAAATCTGTGATATAAAATCAGCATCTACACACAGACCTTTAATTCTAACACTGTGTATTGCCTGCTCTCTACCAAGGAGTTTCACATTTTTTTTTTTTAATTTGTATCACTTATCAGATATTGTCAATATTATCAAGTGTGTCTTCACACTTGGAATTTGTGAGGAGGGGACACTGTAAAAAAAAAAATAAATAAAAGATACAAATTTTAATGGCAGGGCATCCTTTGGCTTGATAGTAAGCAAAGGATTAGAAAAAAAAAACATAAGCAAAAAGGGGGAAATGATTAATAACATATCGCTGAAAATGAGCCTATGTCTAAACACAGGAATGATATCTGTTTACGTGAGAAACAGGATGAAAATGAAGGGAATAAAAATCAATGTGTTTTACTGTTAAGTAATGACAATGTTACTGAACATGTCACTAAATTGGGCATAAATCCTTATGTCACAAGATGGGTGGCCAACTGGCTCAGTGACAGAACCCACACAGTAAAAGTAGATGACTCCAAGTCCGACTTCAGACTAGGGACGAGTGGAGTTACACAGGGTTCGGGTCTTGGGTCCTCTCCTGTTTGGCATCTACTTCTCTGAAGTGCAGGCCAACACAGAAGGTCTTTGGCTAACAAAGTTCGCAGATGGCTGCAAACTGGGAGCCATAATAGAATCACCTAATGATGAAGACATTCTACAAAAGGGCCTCACGAAGACAGATGCTTGGTGTTAAAGTCATGGCCTTTAGATCAATGCCAACAAGTACACTGTCATCCCCTTTGGGAAAAACTCAGTACCCATGAACTACCACATAGGCAGTAGCTCACTAAACACTGAAAGTGTGATAAGAGACCTCAGGACACAGGTGGACAGTAGTCTCTCCTTTGATAACCACATCGCCGCAGTAGTCAGGTAATCCTTCTACGTGGCACACCTCATCACAAAAGGGTTCTCCTCTAGAAAAAAGGGAGGTCAGTGTCCCTCTTTACTTATCCATCATCAGACCCTTTATAGAGTAAAATGCCCAGTTTGGCATGCATCTCACAAGACACCTACAATAATTGGAAAGGCCACAGAAATATCTCACTAAGAGTATTACCGGCCTCAAGCAGATACCATATGCAGACCATCTCAAAAAACTCTAGCTCTACTCTGTCACATATCGCCTACTCAGAGGTGATCTCTGCCTAACATACAAAGCTATGTCAAACCTGGAGCTGTTGGACATGATCCACTTAAAGGAATCCCAATCTCTCTGAACTACATGCTCCAGGGACCTAAACCTTGTCACCACAATAAACAGAACATGCTGAATGGATAGATTCCTGTCCCAGAGACTTCCCATACTCTGAAACAAACTACCCATTCATGTCAAGAAAAGCTCCTCATTGGCCCTCTAAGACAAACCTTGACGACTGGATGGGAAATAGAAAATTCACCCTGGGGATCACTTCTGTGGCACTGCTTGACGGGGCACAGGAAAACAATTTTCTTGGGTGGCGAAAGCCAGGAAACCTTTTTGGCTAGGCTTACATAGGCCACAGGGCTGATAGCCTAGTACCTACCTATGAACATAGGTTTTAATGTTTAACAGACAGGGGAAAGGGAAAGAAACTACATCAATGGTGATGGAGCAATACTAAAAACGTGCTGAAGACAGAGTTAAGTAATGGAAATGAAAAGGTAAAAACAGGTGAAAAAATGCAAAAAAGGAAGAGGCTATTTTTCTATCATGTTAGCAGGATAACATTTGTGTTAAGATGCTGTTTTTTGAATGACTTATAAGGTGAAACAGGACACTGTTTAATAGACGTTATTTTTTTTTTATGATCGTCAGCGAACTCAGTTTCAAAGACTACTAGGCAAATATGTGATATGGAAAGTACAGTTTTGTACCTACCATAAATGTAGATGTCCGATAGGCATGCATCTGCAGTCCTTACAAATGGGTTGTCCTGTCGTCAGGCAGCCCTTCGGTCGGCCAGATTCCAAAGTCTGGGTCTGGCCTCGGCTGATGTCGCACTTCACCCGCCATAGCTGCAGTTATTCGGGTATAAAGGTATCAGCCGACGCCATCTTCCTCAGTGTTTCTTGCCCCAGATGCCAGGTGCCCTCTAGGAAGGCAAATTTGGATAATTGCAAAAGTTTCCAAATAAGAGAGAGCAAAATAAAAATAAACATGTATATACATATATACAAACAAATACACCATAATAGATTCCCCCAGCTAGCTAAAAGAGGGGTAAATACCCTAGGAGTACCTCAGAGGAAGGAGGGTAATCCTGACTGCAGATGCATGCCTATCGGACATCTACATTTATGGTAGGTACAAAACTGTACTATGTCCTTCAAGGATGCATCTGCAGTCCTTACAAATGGGTAGAATACCATAGCCAAACTGGGGGAGGAGGAGTAATAAGATTATGGTGTAGTTAAGATCCCTTGCAAAACAGCAGTGGCAAATTTAGCTCGGGATCTGGAGTATAAGGGTAAATTATAATGCTTGGCAAATGTATGCACGGAGCTCCAAGTAGCAGCATCTAAAATGTCTTTGGTAGCCACTCCTCGTAAAAAGGCTGTGGTAGTGGCTGTAGCCCTTGTAGAGTGAGGTCTGATGTCTTCTGGAGTTTTCTTTCCATGGTAAGAGTAACAAAATCTAATGCAATTTCCTATCCACTTAGAGATTGTCTGTTTCGAAATTGCTTTTCCTTCCATTCCTGTTGCATATGCTACCAGTAGCTGGTCAGTTTTTCTATTATTCTTGGTCCTGTCCAGGTAGTAGCGTAATTGTCTATGTACATCCAAGGTATGCAACAGTCTTTCTCCCCTGTTCTGTGGGTTGGGGAAGAATGTAGGCAGGTGGATAGCTTGGTTCAAAGATACCCTGGAGACCACCTTTGGCATAAAAGTAGGATTAGTTCTCATGGACACTATCTTGATGGAAAATCAAAAAGGGCTGTACTGCCATTAATGCCTGTAGTTCAGAAACCCTTCGTGCTGAAGTGATTGCAAGCAGGAAAGCAGTTTTCCATGATAAGTACTGTAATTCTGCTGTTGCTGCTGGCTCGAAAGGAGGTAGTGTCAACTTTTCTAGCACAAAGTTCAAGTCCCATGCTGGCAATGGTGGCTTTCTTGGTGGTTTTACATTTTTAATTCCTCTCAGAAACTGCCTGAGCAGCGGGTGTGAGAAGACTGGAGGATCCAAGTTGTATTCTGCTGAAATAGCTGATGCATGAATCTTAATGGAAGAATAGGACAGGCCATTGTGGAAGAGCTCTGCCAAGTATTCCAGGATGTTAGCTATATTTACCAGTGACACATTTTCTCCTTTTGCAGTACTCCAAATGAGATATCTTTTCCATTTTGCTGAATAATTTTTTCTTGTTGAGGGTCTGCGAGCCTCCAAGATAATGTCTTTAACCCTTTGAGATAATTCTGGGTTATTTGTTCTTAAGCAATGTTCCAGGCAGCCAGCTGCAGTGTTTTCAGGTTTGGATGCAGGGTTTTGAAGTTGTTCTGTGTTAGCAGCAAGGGAACTAGGGGCAGAGGCCATATTTGTTCCCGAGACATACTCCTCAGCAATGGGTACCAATGTTGCCTTGGCCAGTCTGGAGCTATCAGGATGATCCTTGACGGTCTTCTTTGATCTTCAGTAGCACCTTGTGCATCAAAGGAAGAGGTGGGAATGCATATGCTGTCAGGTTTTTCCAACTGAAAGATAGGAGTCCACTTTCCAAGCAAGTGGGTGGTACGTCCTCGTGCAGAATTTCTTCAGTTGGTGATTGTGTGGGGATGCAAATAAGTCTATTTCTGGTAGTCCCCATTTTCCTGTAATGGTTTTGAAGATGTCCGGATGCAGCATCCATTCGTGGGCATCCGTGGTAGTTCTGCTTAGGATGTCTGCTAGAATATTTTCTTTTCCTGGCACAAAAATTGCTTGTAACTGAATGTTGAAGCTCAGGGCCACGTTCCATAGGTCCATTGCCATTCCGCATAGAGGGTATGAATGTGTGCCTCCCTGCTTGTTGATGTACCACATGACTGTGGTGTTGTCCGTCCTTATCAACAGTTGACCCTGTTGAAGGAATGGTCTGAATGTCTGGATTGCCAGTTTTACTGCCAGCATTTCCTTTTGATTTATGTGTAGGTGCAGCTGATCTTGAGTCCATAAGCCCTGTATGCACTTGTCCAGCATGTGCGCCCCCCAACCGAGGTCTGAGGCGTCCGTTGTGATGGTCTGGCTTGGTTGAGTGCTGTGGAAGGGCAGCCCTTTGTTTGATTGACAGGCCTGAGCCCACCATTGGAATTCTTGCTTCAGGCATGGAATTATTGGAATTTGGGTTTCTAGGCTGTGCTTGTGCTGAGACCATAAATTCCTCAGGTACCACTGTAGTTTTCTCATGTGTAGTCTGGCATGTGGAATCAATATTATGCAGGATGCCATGTAACCCAGGGCTTGCAGGACTTTTCTTGCTGTTAGCTGATTCTGCTTTGTTAATGCCATGAAGTAGAGAGGAGTTGCTCTGTTTTCTACTGTTAGGAATGCCATCTGCTTTGATGTGTCCAGCTCTGCACCCAAAAAGGTTATCCTTTGGGATGGTATCAGCCTTGACTTTTTTATATTGACTGTGTATCCCAGGGCTTGCAGTAGATGAATGACCCTTTCCAAGTCTTTTGTTAATTTGTTTTTGTTGTCCGCTTGTAACAGGCAGTCGTCCAGGTAAGGGTAAATTTGAATTCCCTGAAGCCTGCAATGAGCAATTACTGATGCCAGGCATTTCGTGAATACTCTGGGCGCAGTAGATAAGCCAAAGAGCAATGCTGAGAATTGATAATGCTCTGATCCTGCAAGAAATCTGAGTTATCTTCTGCAATTTGGTCATACGGGGACGTGCAGGTATGCCTCCTTGAGATCTAGAGTTACCAGCCAAGACTCCTTGCCCAGCATAGGAAGAAGTTGCTGTAGGGTCAGCATTTTGAATTTTGGTACGATGAGGTATGTGTTTAAAGCGGACAGGTCGAGAATAGGCCTCCATTGGTTTTCTTTTCTTGGTACCAGGAAGAGTCGTGAGTAAAATCCTTGTCCTTGTTCCATAGATGGTACCCTTTCTACAGCTCTCATCCTTAGTAAGTGAGTTATTTGTTCTAGAGCTTCTGTCTTCTGATTTGGAGGTAGGTTTGGCATTCCTCTCTTCCTTGGTAGAGTATGGAAGTGAAACCTGTAACCTTGGTCTATTGTCTGTAAAATCCATTTGTCTCCTGTGATGTAATGCCAGTTTACTGAAAATAAGGCTAGCTTCCCGCCTAAGGGAGCTTCTAGTTGTTCCCTGGTAGGCGGTGCCAGAGCCAAGTCACTGTGATTGTCCTGTGGAAGTGGTGGTGGCTGGATCTGTGGCTGTACCTCGCTGGTTGTTAGCCTGCCACTGACGTCCCCTGTAGGCACCTCTGGATTGACCCCTGCCTCTTGAGCGCCTATTCCTGCCTCTCTGAGCTCTGGAGGTGTCTGGAAAGGACCAATTCTTGGAAGGCCAGTTCCTGCTAAACCTTGGAGGCTGGACCTGCAAGAAATCCTTGACTGTCTGGACAGATTTCGCTTTCTCTTCCACCTTCTTGAGCACCTGTTGTGCAAGGGAGCCAAACAAATTGAGCTTATCCATGGGAGCATCTAGGAGCTTTGATTTGACATGGTCTGGTAAGGACTGCTCTTTTAACCATGCATGTCTTCTGATCACTGTACCAGTCATAGCTGATCTAAAGGAAGACTCCAGTGCATCATAGCTGCATTTTAAAGAATGATTACTGACCTGCTGAATGTTATGTACCATTTCCTGAACAGATTTTTTGTCTAATGGTTCATCCGAGGACAGATTTTTAGTTAACTGGTCTAACATAAATTCCTGATACTGCATCATGTAGAATTGACAGTTCAAGGCTCTAGCTGAAAGAGTAGCAGAAGTGTAAACTTTTTTACCCCATCTCTCTAAGGCCCTAGATTCCCTTTCAGAGGGGAGGGGTTTTTTGGCAGAGGTAGCTGCTACAGCCTTGGGTCCCTGGGAGATAGTTTCGGGATCTGCAAGAGGAGCCTTATACAAATGATAATGTGTGTCCAGAACCCTGTAGTACCTATCGGGCTTAGCAGGGGCCGGAGGAAGAGAATCAGGAGCAGTACAAGCATCATTAAATGCATCATCCACAACAGTAAGTACTGGAGGAATGGCTAAAGGCCTATGCTGTGGCAAATGCAGAAAGGTTCTAAGCCTTTTCCTAGAGTCTGTAAAATCCTGGCCCTGCCATTGAAATTGTTCCCTCATAGCATGCAAGGTTTCCCCAAAGGAAAATTCCTCAGGCGGAGAGGCAGAAGGAATGGACTCTTCTGCATCAGAGTCCTCATAAGGAGAAAAAGGGCCCTCTGGAGGGTTTGAATTATCTGATTCATCAGAGGAGTCATCTGTAGAAACTGGCTGAGGGGGCTCTGCTCTAGGCCTCTTCTCTGGAGATGGGTGAGAGGCCCTGGCTGGGTGAGGTTGGGATCCCCGGATCAAAGAAATGAGATCCTCTGCAAGACTAAGCATTTGTGAACTAGAGCTAGGCCTGTGAGATGGGGGGTCTTAGCAGGCACAGTTTTGGTAGATTTTGCTGCTTTAGCCCTGGCAAAGGCCTTAATCGACATGGATGCAGGTGGCCTAGCAGCTCCACGTGCAGGGGAAGAAATATCCAAAGGGATAGTATCAGATAAATCCTGTGAACCTGCAAGAGCGGGTGGGATCTCAGAAGCAGATTCCACCATGCTGGATGAGGCCTCGGTAGGAGGAACGCTTTCGGCCGAAGGAAGAACCGTGGACTCTGTTTCAGCTGAAACCGAGACACTCGGGTTGGCTTAACCGCGTTTCGCCGAAACCGGACCGCGAGTGTCGGTCCTTTTCCTTGCGCTTTCTATATATTTGCGTAGTCGGAGTATCCGACGGCATAATATAAGCCAAATCGGAGCCGAAAAACTCCTCAGCAAATCCCGACCGACGTCTAAGCGTCCGCCGGTTGAAAGAAGCACAGGCTAGACAAGCTGCTACGTCATGGTCTGGGCCTAGACAAGGTAAGCAGTAAGAGTGGAAATCTTTATGAGGTATTTGTTTCCCACAAGTTAAACAGTTATTCACTTTTTCTGACAACGGCTGAGGCAAGAAAGAGTCCCCAACGGGGTACTTAGCTTTTTTGAAGTCTTCGGTAGTAGTAATCTCTGGTTCTGACCGACTGGCACTTGCGAACAGCTTCTGCTTCGGGCGCCACGCGGCAAGAAAGACCGAGGAAGATGGTGTCGGCTGATACCTTTATACCCGAATAACTCCAGCTATGACGTCGGGTGAAGTGCAACATCAGCCGAGGCCAGACCCAGACTTTGGAATCCGGCCGACCGAAGGGCTGCCTGACGACAGGACAACCCATTTGTAAGGACTGCAGATGCATCCTTGAAGGACATCATGTGCAGAGAGGAATGTCCTGGTATGGGTGTTTTGATAAATAGCAGGAAAATATAGATGTTGGGTGTTATAATAGTTTGGGAAAAATTGTTCTGGTGGACTACAGTATTAGTTGAAGGCTTGTGAAAATAAAGTACAGTTTTGCACCTACCATAAATGTAGATGTTCGAAGATCCACATTGCTGCAGTCATAACCTGTGGGTAAGTCCGCTGTGCTCGGTCGGCCCGAATACCAAAGTGTTAGTCTGGCGTCGGTCATGGTCGCTCAGATCTGACGTCAGTACGCCGTGGTACTAAAGCGCATGACCGACGCCATATCCTCAGTCTTTCTTGCCCCAGATGTCAGAAGGGCTTAAAAAGAAAGGCCATAGCCACAAAATAGAAAAATACCCAATCACCAAAATAGCAACAAAAGATACACCACAAACCACACAGCCACCCCAAACTACAGAGGGGAAGGAGGGAAATTGGACTGCAGCAATGTGGATCTTCGAACATCTACATTTATGGTAGGTACAAAACTGTACTATGTTCTTCATCTCACATTGCTGCAGTCATAACCTGTGGGTAGAATCCCAAAGCAAAGGTAATGGGAGGTTGGTAAAATCAGATAGCATTAGGAGCTGCTAACATGCCCTGTAATACTGCAGTGGCAAACCCAGCCCTAGATTTGGAATAAAGAGGAAGATGGTAATGCTTAGAAAAAGTGTGCACTGAACTCCAGGTAGCTGCCTCCAAAATATCCTTAGTAGCTACTCCCCTTAAAAAAGCAGTAGAAGTGGCAGTAGCCCTAGTGGAATGAGGTCTGATTCCAGCCGGAACCTCCTTACCATGATGAGAATAACAGAAGGCAATGCAATGCCCTATCCACTTAGAAATAGTTTGTTTTGTAACAGGCTTTCCTTGAGATCCTTTGGCAAAAGAAATGAATAACTGTTGGGACTGCCTGAACCCTTTAGTTCTGCTCAAATAATAACGTAACTGCCTGTGAATGTCCAAAGAATGCAAAATTTTCTCCCCCTTATTTTGGGGATCAGCATAAAATGTAGGCAGATGAATAGATTGGTTTAAGGCCACATTAGAAACAACTTTAGGCATAAAAGTAGGATTAGTACATAGTGAGACCCTATCCTTATGAAATATCAGGAAGGGTTCAACTGCCATTAGAGCCTGTAATTCAGATACCCTTCTAGCAGACGTAATGGCCAACAAAAAAGCAGTCTTCCAAGACAAAAACTTCAGCTCTGAAGTAGCTGCAGGTTCAAAAGGAGGTAAAGTGAGCTTTTCCAACACAAAATTGAGATCCCAGGAAGGAGTAGGAGCTCGTGGGGTCTTATGTTCTTTGTCCCTCTAAGAAACTGCTTGAACAAAGGGTGAGAGAATAATGGTGGGTCACAGTCATAGTGAGCAGAAATGGCTGCAGCATGAACTTTTACAGAGGAGAAAGACAAACCTTTGTCTAATAATTCTGTAAGATACTGAAGTGAAACACTCAAATTAGGCACTGAAACATCAAAGCTTTTTGTTTCGCTCCAAAGAAAAAATCTCCTCCATTTATCAGCATAAACTTTCCTTGTACTAGGCTGTCTGGCCTCCAAAATGACATTCAAAAAGTACAGTTTTGTACCTACCATAAATGTAGATGTTCGAAGATCCACATTGCTGCAGTCCTAACACTTGGGGTAGTCCGCTGTCCCTCGGTCGGCCCGAATATCAGAGTATAAGGCTGACGCCGGTCAAGGCGCATTTGACTGACATCAGAACGTCAGGGTACAAATGCGCATGACCGACGTCATATCCTCAGTCTTTTCTTGCCCCAGATGTCAGAAGACCCTAAAAAGAAAGGTCAAAACCCAGAGACAACTAAACAACCAACCAGCCTAACACCAAAAATATGTACAATATATACAATATATACAATATACACAATATACCTCAGATGGATAACCCAACCCACACAACCACCTCAAACTACAGAGGGGAAGGAGGGAGGGTAATTGGACTGCAGCAATGTGGATCTTGAACATCTACATTTATGGTAGGTACAAAACTGTACTATGTTCTTCATCTCACATTGCTGCAGTCCTAACACTTGGGTAGAATCCCAAAGCAGAGGTAAGGGAGGATGGCTAAACTATAATGAAGCAGGAGCTGCCAAAATGCCCTGCAACACAGCAGTGGCAAAACCAGACCTGGATTTAGAGTACAGTGGAAGGTGGTAATGCCTAGAGAAGGTATGCACTGAACTCCAAGTGGCTGCCTCCAGAATATCCTTAGTTGCCACCCCCTCAAAAAGCTGTTGAAGTGGCAGTAGCCCTAGTGGAATGAGGCCTAATCCCAGCTGGAATCTCTTTGCCATGATGGGAATAACAGAAAGCAATGCAAAATCCAATCCACTTAGAAATAGTTTGTTTTGACACGGGCTTGCCCTGAGAGCACAAAGCAAACGAAACTAATAACTGCTGAGATTGTCTGAACCCTTTAGTTCTGTCCAAATAATATCGCAACTGCCTGTGTACATCTAAAGTGTGCAAAATCTTTTCCCCTTTATTTTGGGGATTTGCATAAAAGTAGGCAAATGAATAGTTTGGTTTAAAGCCACACTAGAAACCACTTTAGGCATAAAGGAAGGATTAGTGCGTAAAGATACCCTATCCTTATGGAAAATTAAGAAAGGCTCAACTGCCATAAGGGCCTGCAATTCAGAAACCCTTCTTGCAGAGGTAATGGCCAACAAAAAGCAGTCTTCCATGACAAATATTTCAACTCAGCAGTAGCTGCAGGCTCAAAAGGTTGTAGAGTGAGTTTCTCCAACACAAAATTGAGATCCCAAGCAGGAGTAGGAGCCCTTCGTGGGGGTCTTATATTCTTTGCCCCTCTAAGAAATTGCTTGAACAAAGGATGAGAAAACAATGGTGGGTCACAGTCGTAGTGAGCTGAAATTGCTGCAGCATGAATCTTAATAGAAGAGAAGGACAAACCTTTGTCTAACAACTCAGTAAGATATTGAAGAGCCACACTTAAATCAGGCTCAGAAACATCCAAATCCTTAGCTGCACTCCAAAACAAAAATCTCTTCCATTTATCTGCGTACACTTTCCTTGTACTAGGCCTTCTAGCTTCCAAAATCACATTCAAAACTTGTTGTGGAAGTTGAGACCCTCTATGGTTTAAAACAGAATATGCCAGGCTGTTAGGTGAAGAGAGTGAAGTTTGACATTGAGCAAATGACTGTCCTCCTGGGACAACAGATGTGGAATCAAAGGCAAAGGCCATGGAGGCTTCCACTAGACTTCTCAGTAATGGGTACCAGTGCTGTCGAGGCCAATCTGGAGCTATCAAAATCATCCTTGGCTTGTCCTGTCTGACCTTCAGAAGTACCTTTGGGAGGAGAGGCAGAGGTGGAAAGGCATACACATGAAGATTTTTCCAACTGAAAGAAAGAGCATCCACTTTCCAAGCTGTGGGATGAAACCTCTTTGTGCAAAACTTTGGCAGCTGGTGGTTTAGTGGAGAAGCGAACAGATCTATGTCTGGAGTTCCCCAGGACACTGTCAATTTCTGAAATACATGAAGATCCAGTTTCCACTGTGGGGATCCATGATTTGTCTGCTTAACACATCTGCTAAGGAGTTCTGTGCTCCGGCAGAAACCTTGCCTGAAGACTTAGTTGTAAACTGAGAGCAGTCTCCCACAAAATCATTGCTTGCCTGCATAGAGGATAAGAATGTGTTCCCCCTTGCTTGTTGATGTACCACATGACAGTTGTGTTGTCTGTTAGAATCAACACCTGCCCTGGAAGAAGTAAATCCTTGAAAGCTATTAATGCAAACTGGACTGCTAACATCTCCTTCAAATTGATATGTAGATGCTGTAGTCTGACAGGCCACTTGTCTTGTATCCACTTTCCGCTTAGATGAGCTCCCAAGCTTTGTCCGAGGCATCTGTCGTTAAAATTTGACTCGCCTGGCGGGTCACAGAGAGTCCCTTGTTTAGGTGACATTCCTGAGCCCACCACAAAAATTCCTTTTGAATGCAAGGTATTATTTGAATGACAGTGTCCAGATCCTGGCAGTGCTGTGTCCATACATTTTGAGATACCATTGCAACTTCCTCATATGCAGTTTGGCATTGGGAAGCACCAGAATACAAGATGCCATGAACCCTAAGGCTTGAAGGACTGTCCTTGCAGTCAGCCCGGACTGAATAGATAGATGATGGAAGTAAAGGAAAGATTCTTTTGTTTGTCCGGGGTTAGAAAGGCCATCTGGGATGCTGTATTCAGTCTTACACCCAGAAAGCACATGTCTTGAGAGGGTACTAGACTGGACTTTATTTCGCTCACAGAATACCCCAGGCATCTTAGCACTGCTATCACATATTCCAAATGACGAAGAAGCTCTTCCCTTCCTTGAGCCAGAATCAGGCAATCGTCCAAATAAGGATAGATTTGTATACCTTTCAGCCTGAAGAAAGCTATCACTGGGCCACTTCGTAGCCTCTGAAGCAGTAGATAAGCCAAAGGGCAATGCAGAGAACTGATAGTGAGAAGTCCCAGTCCGAAAACGCAGATACTTCCTGCAACTTACCTGATAGGAACCTGAAGGTAAGCCTCCTTGAGATCCAAAGTTACCATCCAGTGATCCCAGCAGAGGTAAAAGCTGCTGCAACGTCCTTGCCCAGCAGAGGTAAAAGCTGTTACAACGTCAACATTTTGAACTTGGAAATGTCCAGATAAGTGTTGAGGATAGATAAATCCAAAATTGGTCTCCACGTGTTCCCCTTTTTTGGTACAAGGAACAGAACAGAATAAAATCCTAGGCCCCTTTCTGGCATAGGAACCGGCTGTATGGCCCCTATTTGGAGTATTCAGAGAAATTTGCTTGTGAGCCTCTATTCTTTGTTGAGGAGGAATGTCTGGCATGCCTTTGAAAGGAGGCAAGGTATGGAAATAAAACCTGTAACCGTGATGTATGATATCCAATACCCATCTGTCTTGGGTAATCAAACTCCAATTTCTTTGAAAAGTGCCAACCTTCCTCCCAAAGGTGCTGCCAGGAGGCTGAGAAGGTTCTGGCAGCTGAAAGGTAGGACTGACCCTGCCCTCACCAAGACTGTGCAGAAGAACCTCCCTGTTCTAGGCCTGAAGAGCCCTGACCTCTGCCCCTGCCACGTCTAGATCTGCCCCTAGACTGGGAATCATAAGAAGGATACGTCCACCCCTTAGTAGGCCAATTTCTACTAAACTTTGGAGGCTGAACCTGCAAAAATCTTTAACAGTCTGCATAGACTTAGCCTTGTCTTCCATTTTCTTTAAAACTGCCTCAACAGGAGAACCAAACAAGACATCAGATTGCAAAGGGGCATCCAAAATCCTAGTTTTAACATGGTCAGATAAATTTTGATCCTCAGCCAGGCATGCCTGAAGAACTGACCCAGTGGCAGCCACCCTAGACGAGGCCTGTACAGCATCAAAACCACATTGCAAAGAATGCTTACCCACCTGTTCAGAAACATGCACTAAATCTTGTAACTCTTTACAATCAATACCTTCCGCCAGAGCATCAACCTTAGATTTCAACTGTGAAAGGAGATAATTTTGATATTTCAACATGTGAAACTGGCAATTCAAAGCTCTCATGGCAAGAGTGGAAGAAGTATAAACTTTCTTTCCCCATCTATCCAAGGCCCTGGCCTCTTTATCTGCAGGAACCGGATTCTTGACAACAGAAGCCTTAACACCCTTAGGCCCCTGGCTAACAGTTTCTGGGTCTGCCCTAGGACTCTTAAAAAGATACTTATGAGCTTCAGGCACCCGGTAATACCTATCTGGTTTAACAGGAGCAGGAGGCAAAGAATCAGGATTAAGAGAAGCCTCTGCAAACACATCTTCCACCACATTCAAAACAGGAGGTATAGCCAAAGGCCTATGCTGGGGTAAAAACAAAAATTCCCTAAGCCTTTTCCTGGAATCAGAGAAGTCCTGACCTTCCCATTTAAAATGCTCTCTCATGGAGTGAAGGGTCTCTGAAAAGAAAAATCCTCAGGAGGAGAAGCAGAAGGAGTAGAATCATCCACATCAGAATCAGAATAATGAGAATACTCCTGCAAGTCTTCAGCCGAAGACTCAGACACATCCGAAGCCTGCTCATAATCCACCACACTGGTTCCATCCTAGGCCTCTTATCAGGAGGGGGCATAGAGCCTCTAATTAAAGTAATTAAATCTTCTGCCATTTTAAGCATGTGCTTCTTGGGCACAGAACCTAAAGAACTAGGAGTGACACCCACAGAACCTAAACTAGACCTGCCTCTAGGAGAAGCCTTGGAAGCAGAAAGAGGGCCTAGACACCTTAGGAAGGGAAGGGAGTACAGATATCTGAGAAGCCCCTACAGCCTGACCTGCCTCCTGGGAGGCCACATCCTGTAAAATCAAAGTTTCTCCCTGGGACTCCAGAGAGGCCTCCGTCGGAACCACCGGTTCCACTGACGCCTCTAAAGAACCGGCGTCCAGTTCGGACGACTCCTCTAACCTAGGTTTAACTGCCTTGTCCTTGCGCTTCTTTGAGGAAGCGGGCCGAGCATCCGACGGCATATTGTAATTGCACCGCTTCCCAAAGACCAACCTGGCACAATCCAACCTTCGCTTTATAGTGCGTTTATTGAACCTAGCACAAAAGCGACACCCAACAACGCCGTGCTCAGGTCCCAAACAAGGTATACACAAATTATGGTAATCCCTATGCGGTATCTGTTTCCCACAAGAAATACAGTTATTCACTTTTTCTGACATCCGGTAAACCACTGAGGCAAGAAAAAACCAAAATATTCCCCAACGGGGTACTTAACCAACTCTGACTTCGGTCTGAAACTCCGAATTCGAAAAATTTCAGAACGCCGAACGGCACTTGCAACACTGCTTCTGCATCGGACCATGCGGCAAAAAAGACTGAGGATATGACGTCGGTCATGCGCATTTGTACCCTGACGTTCTGATATCAGTCAAATGCACCTTGACCGATGTCAGCCTTATACTCTGATATTCGGGCCGACCGAGGGACAGCGGACTACCCCAAGTGTTAGGACTGCAGCAATGTGAGATGAAGAACATCTTGTTGAGGAAGCTGCGACCCCCCCAGGGTCTAAAACAGAATACGCCAGGCTGTCAGATGCAGGGACTGAATCCTGACATTGCGGAAATGATTGCTTGCCTGGGACAAAAGGTTTGGAATTAATGGCAAAGGCCAAGGAGGCTCCCGTACTAAAGTCCTCAGCAGAGGGTACCAGTGCTGCCGTGGCCAATCTGGAGCTATCAGAATCATGCAAGGCTTGTCCTGCCTGACCTTCAGGAGCACCTTGGGAAGGAGAGGCAGAGGAGGAAAGGCATAAACGTGAATTTGTTCCAACTGAATGAAAGAGCATCTACTTTCCAAGCTTTTGGGTGAAACAGCTTTGTGCAAAACTTTGGCAGTTGGTAATTCAGTGGAGAAGCGAACAGATCTATGTCTGAGTCCCCATGCCACCGTCAACTGTTGAAAAACATGAGGATCCAATTTCCACTCGTGGGGATCCACCATCTGTCTGCTCAAAACATCTGCTAAGGAGTTCTGTGCTCCTGGCAGAAACCTTGCCTGAAGGGTGAGGTGCAAACTGAGAGCAGTCTCCCATAAAATCATAGCTTGTCTGCAAAGGGTATGAATGGGTACCCCTGCTTGTTGATGTACCACATGACTGTTGTGTTGTCTGTCTGAATCAACACTTGTCCTGGGTGAAGTAAATCCTTGAAAGCCATCAGTACAAATTGGACTGCTAACATCTCCTTCATGTTGATATGCAAATGTTGTAGTCTGGCAGGCCACGTGTCTTGAACCCATTTTCCATTGAAGTGTGCTCCCAAGCCATGTCTGAGGCATCTGTCGTTAAGATCTGACTCGCCTCTGGTCGGGTCACAGAGAGTCCCTTGTTTAGGTGACATTCCTGAGCCCACCACAAAAATTCCCTTTGGATGCAAGGTATCATCTGAATGACAGTGTCCAAATCGTGGCAGTGTTGAGTCCATACGCTTTTGAGATACCATTGTAGCTTCCTCATATGCAGTTTGGCATTGGGAAGCACCAGAATACAAGATGCCATGAACCCCAAGGCTTGAAGGACTGTCCTTGCAGTCAGCCTGGACCGTAGAGCCAATTGTTGGAAGTAAAGGGTAAGATTCCTTTGTTTGTCCGGGGTCAAAAATGCCATCTGAGAGGCTGTATTCAGTCTCACACCCAGAAAGCACATGTCCTGAGAGGGTACTAGACTGGACTTTGTTTTGTTCACAGAATACCCTAGGCACCTTAACACTGCCATAACATACTGTAGATGGTGAAGTAGCTTGACTTTGTCTTGAGCCAGAATCAGGCAATCGTCCAAATAAGGATAAATTTGTATTCCCCTTAACCTTAAGAAGGCTATTACCAGTGCCAGGACCTTTGTGAACACCCTGGGCGCAGTAGATAAGCCAAAGGGCAATGCAGAGAACTGATAATGTAAAGTCCCAGCCCGAAAGCGCAGGAACCTCCTGCAACTGGGCCTGATAGGAATGTGAAGATAAGCCTCTTTGAGATCCAGAGTTACCATCCAGTGATCCTTGCCTAATAGAGGCAGAAGTTGTTGCAAAGTTAACATCTTGAATTTTGGGATGTCCAGGTATGTGTTGAGAACAGACAAATCCAGAATTGGCCTCCAAGTGTTTCCCTTCTTTGGTACAAGAAACAGGCGAGAATAAAATCCTAGGCCTACTTCTGATGGAGGGACCTCCTGAATAGCCCCCATTTTTAGAAGTAAAGAAATCGGTTTGTGAGCCTCCACCTTTTGCTGAGAAGGAACGTCTGGCATGCCTGTGAAAGGAGGCAAGGTGTGAAAATAAAACTTGTAGCCTCGACCTATAATGTCCAACACCCATTTGTCCTGAGTGACTAAAAGCCAATTTTGCCTGAAGAGTGCCAACTTTCCTCCCAGAGGAGCTGTCAGACAGGAGGGATCTGGCAGCTGGAGATACAGGTCATTGGGTCTGTTTACGAAAAGGCTGGCCCCTGCCCTCACCAGAAGATTGTGCAGGGGAACTCCACGTCCTAGGCCTAAAAGAACCTTGAGCCTGAGCTCTGCCCCTACCACGCCTAGATCTGCCCCTAGAGTGTAAATCAGAAGAAGGATAAGCCCATCCCTTAGTAGGCCAATTTCTGCTAAACTTAGGGGGATGCACCTGTAAAAAATCTTTAACTGTTTGCATAGACTTAGCTTTGTCTTCCATCTTCTTCAAAACTGACTCCACAGGAGAACCAAACAGAACTTCAGACTGAAGGGGAGCATCCAAAATTCGAGCTTTAACATGCTCTGACAAGTTCTGATCCTTAATCCAGGCGTGCCTACGAATAACTGTTCCAGTGGCAGCCACCCTGGAAGAGGCCTGAAGAGCATCAAAACCACACTGCAAAGAATGCTTACCCACCTGATCAGAGGCATGAACTAAATCCTGCAATTCCTTACACTCAATGCCCTCTGCCAGAGCATCCACCTTAGATTTCAACTGACTTAGGAGAAAATTCTGGTACTTCAGCATATGAAACTGACAATTCAAAGCCCTCATTGCTAGAGTGGAAGAGGTATACACTTTTTTACCCCACCTATCCAAAGCTCTAGAGTCTTTATCCATAGGAACTGGATTCTTTACAACAGAAGCCCTGACACCCTTAGGACCCTGGCTAATAGTTTCCGGGTCAGCTCTCGGCTCTTATACAAATATTTATGAGCCTCAGGCACTCTGTAATACCTGTCTGGCTTGACTGGGGCTGGAGGCAAAGAATCAGGATTAAGGGAAGCTTCAGAGAAAACATCCTGAACAACATCCAAAACAGGGGTATAGCCAAGGGCCTGTGCTGTGGTAAAACAAAATTCCCTAAGCCTCTTTCTAGAATCTGAGAAATCCTGACCTTCCCACTTAAAATGCTCTCTCATGGAATGCAGGGTTTCAGAAAAAGAAAAATCCTCTGGTGGGGAAGCAGAAGGACTAGAATCCTCTGCATCTGAATCAGAATAAGGAGGAAAATCCTGAACGTCTTCAGCCGAAGACTCCGAATAATCTGAGGAATGCTCCAATCCTTCCACCTCTGGCTCCACCCTAGGCCTCTTATCTGGAGGGGCAAAGAACCCTGATTAAGGTAATTAAATCTTCTGCCATTTTCAGCATATGCTTCTTAGGTACAGAACCTGCAGAACTAGGGCTGACGCCAGAGGAAGACAAACCAGGCCTGACCTTGGAAGGTACCTTAGAGACAGAAGTAGAAGGCCTAACCACCTTATGCAAAGAAGGGACTACAGAGACCTGAGAGGCCCCTCAGCCTGCCCCGACTCCTGAGAGGCCACATCCTGCAAAACTAAAGGCTCCCCCTGAGACTCAGCTGAAACCTCGGCCGGATCCACAGATTCCACCGTAGTTTCTAAAGAACCGGCGTCCGTAAAGGACGACTCATCCTGCTTGGACTTTAACAATTTTTCCTTACGCTTCTTAGCGGTGGCGCCGGAGGATCAGACGGCATATTGTAATTACACCGCTTACCGAAGACAAGCCTAGCACAATCTAACCTACGTTTAATGGTGCGCTTATTAAATCTAGCACAAAAGCGACACCCGACTATGTCGTGCTCAGGCCCCAAGCAAGGAATACAAAGAGAGTGGTAATCCCTATGAGGTATCTGTTTCCCACAAGAAATACAATTATTCACTTTTTCTGACATCCGGTTTAACTGAGGCAAGAAAAGACAAAAATATTCCCCAACGGGGTACTTAGCCCAACTTGGTCTTCGGTCTGAAACTCAAAATACGAAAATTTCAGGATGCCGAACGGCACTTGCAAAACGCTGCTTCTGCTTCGGACCATGCGGCAAGAAAGACTAAGGATATGGCGTCGGTCATGCGCTTTAGTACCACGGCGTACTGACGTCAGATCTGAGCGACCATGACCGACGCCAGCCTAACACTTTGGTATTCGGGCTGACCGAGGACAGCGGACTACCCACAGGTTATGACTGCAGCAATGTGAGATGAAGAACATCAGTAGTTATACGCTGGCACAAAAAAAAAAAAAAATCTGTTTGAGGAGTGAAAAATATGTGCTGCGTAATCCTGTCACAGTGATCATAGGAGACTTTACTTGTGAAATCAGGGCCAAATAAATGCCAAGTGTTTAAAAGAAATGTGAAGAAATACTGAATATAGCAAATGTCAGTGTGACTAGTGATATGGGTTTTAAATAGAGGAAAATCATGTCGAGAACTATAACTGAATATTTCGTCTTCCCAAAGGAAATGCAGGAAACAGGGGTGTAAAAGACCTTGGTTTCTTGGGGCATATGGCAGTATGGGGGGAGTCTGATGATAATAAACAAGTCACCAAGGAGAAATGGATAAAAAGGCATAGAATGATGTGTACAGAATTAAACTACTTTAAAAAGAGCATCTGAAGAACATACAGAACTGAGACCATTTTATAAAAAATGGGCAAATGATGGAATGCTATAAGAAGAAATGAAACAAAATATATTCAGAAAAAGAGACAGAATGACAAAGAACTGGAAAAGACACTTGTACGGAAAAGGTAACATTCTGAAAATGTGTTTTGGAGAGAATGACAAATGTGTTTTTAAAAAAAAGAAAAATATATGAATTAAAAAAAAGTTATGTGCTCATCAAAATGTTCCATGCGAGTTATTCATCTCGCCTTCATTCTTTATTGATGGGTTTGGAGCCGATCCTCAGCTCCGACTCGGCCAACTGCAAAAGCTGAAGGTCTTTAACCAGCTTGAGGCCAACTCCCTATCCCATGATGCATCCTGATCTTCCCTCAGATCTTGCTGCGTGACTACTTAGTAGTATAAATATGCCACTCAGAGAGTTGGGATAAGAGACAAAGCACTCTATATGGACCTCAAGTAGACTGGATGGGTGTTGGAGGGTGGGACGTAAGAATGAACTTCTTTATGTGAAGTTGCTCTTATCTCGCCGTTCATTCTTTACTGATGGGTTGCGTCCCAAGCACCATCTTCTCGGGTGGCTCACGGGAGTATATTCCTCAGAAATGCGGAACCAAAGGAGGTCCTGTCCCTGGAGGCCTTGTCTACTTTGCAATTAGTGATAAAGGTATGAGGTGTTGACCAGGTAGCTGCTGCACAAATAGAGTCCAATGGTAACCTCGCAGAAAAAGCTAATGAGGTTGAAATAGCTCGAGTGGGCCTTTACATTTTGTTGCAAGGGGGCATTTTGTGAATTATAAATGAAGGAAATGCAATCTGATAGCCATCTTGACAAGGTTACTTTTGTCACTGAGGCACCCTTCTTTGACTCTGAAAAGGAAACAAAACGTTGATCCTGAATAGTTTCATTATGTCTAGGTAAAATTGTAGTTGTCTATGAACATCAAGTTTATGCAGCATGTGTTCCATCCTATTTGTGTACTGGGGAAAAAAACTGGCAACTGCGTTGGTTAAATCTAGCACAAAACCGACAACTATCAACGTTATAGTCAGGGCCTAGGAAAGGAATACAGTAAGAATGAAAATCCTTATGAGGTATTTGCTTCCCACAAGAAATACAATTGTTAACTTTTTCTGACATCAGTCTGGAGCAAGAAAAAAGTTTCCCCAATGGGGTACTTAGCTTTAATGAAGACTTCGGATCTGAATTTCGAAGTTGAAAAACCCAGGAGTCGGCCAACCGGCACTTGCGAACTGCTTTTGCTTCAGGCACAGCGCGGCAAGAAAGACTGAAGAAAATGGCGTCGGCTGCATCTTTTATACCCCTGGCGCACTGACGTCAGGGAAGAGGCGACAGCAACCGACACTGGACCTAGACTTTGGAATTCAGGCCCACAGAGTAGCCTGCCAGCAGGATAACCCAGTTGTAATGACTGCAACAGTGAAACACGAAGAACATCTGGCAATTCAATAGACTGGTTAAGATTTGCCTCTGAACAAACTTTTGGTAAAAAGGATGAATTAGTTCAGAGCAAAACTGTCATTATGGAAAACCAGATAAGGAGGTTTGATGGTTAAGGTTTGCAGCTCAGAAATTCGTCGAGCAAAGTAATGACTATCAGAAAAAAATAGTCTTCCATGAAAGGAATTTCAAAGAACAGGTTGAGGCTGGTTTGAAAAGAGGTAGTATGATTCTGGATAGAACAAAATTTAGATTTCATGGCATAACTGGAGCTCTGATTGGAGGCCTCAAATGAATTGCACCTATAAGAAAGGCTTTAGCAAGTTGATGCAACATGACATTAGAGCCTTGGAAAGCAAAATGAAAGTTTGATATTGCTGCTAATTGAACTCTAATGGTAGCTGCAGCCGCTCCTTCTTTGAAAAGCTTAGTTAGGAACTCCAATATAGATGGGATCGGAGCTAAAGAAGGATCAACATCATTCCAAGAGGCCCATAAAGAAAATCTCTTCCATTTCTTAAGATACAACTTTCTGGAAGATTTATGAGAGGATGTTATAATATGTTGGGCCTCAGTTGAGAGGTTGTAAATCCTGGCTATTGTGGAAATTGGAGCAGCCAAGCTGTCAGTTTTAGGGAATGAAGGGAAGGGTGAAGAGCCCCTGACAAATGGGTCAACAGATCCAGAACTGGGTCCAGGATCCAGGGTTCTTCCAAAAGATGAGGCTGGAGGAAGGGAAACCAAATTTGCCGAGGCCAGTAAGGGGCCATTGATATTATGGTCCTTCCCAGAAGTTTTGCTTTCTGTAATACCTTGGGAATCAGAGGTGTAAAAAGGAGACCCAGGGGCCAATTGTGCACCAGTGCATCCCTTGGGGCTTCCCCTGGTTGGGGGATTAGGGAAAGTAGCTGCTGCATTTCATGTTTGTTGGGGTGGCAAAGAGATCGCAGCAAGGCTGGCCCCACCTGCGGAAAATCCTTTCCGCTACTTGTTGCTTCAGGGACCACTCGTGAGGCAGTAAGATTGCCCTGCTCAGCTTGTTTGCTATCACACTGGATTTCCCCCGGGATGTGTGTTGCTAGCAAAGCGCTGGGAGGAGATTGCCCACTGCCATGGCCTCTCAACACAGGGGGTAAGATTTGGTTCCTCCTTGTTTGTTGATGTACCAGACTACTGACATGTTGTCCGCCTGAACAGCAATTGTTCCCAGAGGTAGAGAGACTTGAAAGGACTGCAACGCTAGAAATACCGCTCTCAACTCCAGGACATTTACATGCAGATGAGCCTCATGTTTCTTCCACGTGCCTTGGGGCTGTTCTTCCCTGAAAATCCCCACCCCCACCCAATCAAGGAAGCGTCTGTAGTCACCGTGGCTATGGGATTGGGTAGAACGAATGGACGTCCCTGAGATACATGCTGAGACGTCAGCCACCACTGAAGGCCCTTCTTGCATGTAATCGTTATGACAATTTGATGCGACACTGGAAGTTCCTGAAAGGACCATTGAGAGAATAGGAGCCATTGTAGAATTTGCATATGCATTCGCGCAAGGGGAATGGCAATGGATTGCTGCTGCCATCGATCCTAGCAATTTGACTACTATTGAGACTGGGGCTTTTTTTCTCGGGAGCAGATCTGATAATTGTAAAAGAGAAATTCTTTCTGGAGGTAGACAATGTCATAGAAACAGTGTTCAGTTTTGCTCCTATGAAGACGGTCTGTTGCGACGGCGATAAGGCAGATTTTTCTGAGTTGATGTTAATCCCCAATTGATTGCATAGGTGTAAGGTTGTGTCCCTCGCGTGAATGAGTTGATGCTTGGTGGTGGCAGTGAGGAGCCAGCCGTCTAGATAAGGAAACACCTGGAATCCCAATCATCTCAGGTGAGCAGTGACTACTGCCATACATTTGGTGAACGCTCTGAGGTCTGTAGTTAGACCAAAGGGCAGAGTGCGAAATTGATAATGGCTGGCTCCCAGCCGGAAGCGTAGATGATCCCTGGATGGTCTGTCCATCTTTATGTGGTAGTACGCATCCTGAAGCTCTATAGAGCACATCCAATTGCCTTTCCCCAGAAAGGGAAGTATTCACTGAAGCGTGACCATTCGGAACTTCTTTTTCACTGACTTGTTTAGTCTGCTTAGGTCCAGAATAGGTCTCCAGTCCCCTCTTTTCTTTGGAAGTAATAAGAACCTTGAGTAAGTTTCTGGATCCTCTTTGGTCTTCTGGGAGTGGCTGGATGACTTTTGTCCAGCAACCTTTGGACCTCTAAGGCTGCTAGGTCCCTGTGACTGGGAGGAACTTCTGGGATTTTCTTTACTAGAGGGGGGTGGGGTGGCAAAGTGAATGGAGTATCCTCTGGATATTATGCGCTGTACCCAGCTGTTTTTTATTTTTAGCAGGCATCTAGGTACAAAGATAGGCTTCCCCCAACTGCCTCCAGAGATGGACAGTTGGGCCTCATCTCAGGAGCGCTAATAGGGCTTGCCAAAGAACTGCTCTCTGTTGTCCTGGTTCTGAGGACCCCCCCCGCCACGTGGACGGGGTCTTCCATTATTACCCCCTCCTCTGCCTCTAGACGGGGTGTCACCAAGAGCGTTTTGGAAAGATCCTTGAGACTTACGGAAACGTATCTTTCCACCTCCCCTCCCTTTGGGGTAAGGTCTGTTTGGGGTAGAAAAACACACAGATTGCAGACAAGGTATTTCCATCTTTCTCACCCCTGGTAAGAGTTTCCTTAACCTTAGGTCTGAAAAGGGACGAACCGTCAAAGGGGGTCTTAATGAAGGAAGACTTAATGGGTTCCAAAAAGGAACATAAGCGCATCCAGGAATGTCTCCTGTGAGCGATTCCTGTACCCGCTGCCCTGCTCGTACCATCTGCTGCATAAGACAACAGACGCATGGAGGAGTTCACTATTGAATTATGAGTGGAGAGCTGAGAAGTTACCTTGTCCGAATCTCCCGCAGCTACTGAACCCTGTAGGGCATCTCCCAACTCATTCAGGAGATCCCTTTGTAACCTAGTAAAATATGTCAGGTAGTTCAGCGATCGAAGAACGAAGGCCGCTGAACTGAACATATGCTTCCCGTATCGGTCCATAATCCCAGACTCCCTATTAGGAGGATGAACAGATGAAGTCTCCGATAATTCCTTCTTGGTGGCTGCCACCACCACCACCACAGCATCAACCGATACTCCTTTGGTAAGTCTTGTGGGCTGGTAATAAATTTGTTGGGCCTCCTAGCGACAGGCTCCGTGGTGGTCTGGGGACACCCTCGCACTTTGAGTGAGCAATTCCAGCAACTCATTGAAGGGTGGAGACATCCAAGAGGTGGAGGGTTGAAATCCGAAAGCCTTCACGAGAACTGACTAATCATCAGAAGGGTCAAGGGATTTCCAGCCACCCCTCTGTTTAAGAATATCTAAGATATCTGCAAAGGAGATATCTTCTGAGGGGGACCGTGAGGACACTTCCGACTCATCAAAGTCAGTATCCGAAGTGACTGACTCCTGTGGGGAGTCCAAATGCTTCTTCTTGCAGACTCTCTTCCTAGACACTTCTTCAGTGGGGGCTTCTGGAGAGGTCTCGGAAGAACATGGCTCACCCATTGGACCTTCCTGAGGCTCACAATCTCTACGTTTCAAAGGAGCATGTGATGAATAGGCAGACTGGTGCTTTCAGGGAGGGAGCTGCTCGAACTGATGAAGTGGCTGTTGGGGCGGACAAAGCCCAAGAATCCCTCAGATCCAAAGAACTGATGGAAATCATCTGCGCCAGTACAGAGGGCTCTGAGCCAGAGGACGGGGCCAAACTCACTCGAGGCAAAACCTCAAGAGGTAAAGTCGGCAACAAGTCAGTCCGACTGTCCTCCCCGGACCAGACTGGTGAGTGTCGGACCCGAGATTCCATGATCGGCGCAGACGGTATCAGGGCAGTCGGGGCCAAAAATCCTATAGAAGGTGTCGGACCCGATGGAGATTTTGATGGCTCTGTCTTCTTTGAGTGTTTTTGTGGTTTATCCAACGATTCCTGAAATGATGACTTAAGCAGACCTTTGTCCATCAACTTTCTCTTCCTCTCATGCAACACTCTGAGCTGAAGGAGTGGCATATAGAGCAGCTTTCTTGCAGGTGAAACTCACCCAAGCAGTAAAGACATTCAATGTGTCCATCAGTTATGGACATCTTTTGCCCACATCTAGGGCACTTCTTGAAGCCAGACTTCTTGGCTTTCACTTTTTACTGGTGTGACATCTTCCACAACAGCAAAAACAATATTCACACAACTATTCAAGCCTTAAATCAGTACACACAGAAGTTTATATACATATACATATATATATATATATATATATATATATATATATATATATATATATATATATATATATATATACACACACACACACACACACACACACACACACACATACATACATACACACACCCTGTGAAAAAAGGGCTACAATTGCACTCTAACACACAGTACACTAACACTAATAAGAAACAGAAATCCAATGGCCTAAAAAAACGGTCACTAACTTCACTAAACAAGAAGCAAAGGTAAGTATATGCCCTATAAAAAGAAGGGCTAAACACACACTCTAATAGGGAAGAAACTCTGTGCCCTATGAAAATTACAGGCTAAAACTATTAAACACTATGTTAGAATATATATCTATATGCTGTACAAAAGAGCTAACACACACTAAGCTAAACAGAAAGGAGAAATAAAGGGCCTAAAAAAAAAAAACGCGGCCACTAATATCTCTTAAACACGCTAACTATACTAATTTAAGAGAGACAGGGAGAATAGAAGGCCTAACAAAAAAATTGCCTTACAGATTAATTATCTAATCTAAAACTAACTATAAGAAGAAGCAACACACTAACTACAATATTAATGCTAAATTATTAAATTTTTACTAAAACTATAGCTATAATATTCAAGAAGAAAAGGTTTTCCCTGGCCAGAGCTGGTGTACATCCGATCAAGTTGCAGTGGGGAAACGAGATCTGGGGGAAGATCAGGATGCATCATGGGATAGGGAGTTGGCCTCGAGCTGGTTGAAGACCTTGAGCTTTTGCAGTTGGCTCCGAACCCATCAGTAAAGAATGACCAGTGAGATTGAACAATTTCACATTAACAGATAAATCACACCCTAAGCATTCACAAGTCGTTAGGAAGAGGAAGATGCATCATTTTTTGGGAATGGGTGAAAACAGAAGAAAGCAGAGACAAAAGAAGATAAGGCATGCCAGTAAGACGGGTGCTGGGATGAGTTATTTAGTGTAAAGTAAGAAGGAAGGAGGTAGAGTGATATAGACAAATACTGATTTAAAGAACAAAGTAGGTAGTTCCTGGAAAAGGAACTCAAGTCAAAGATGATGGATATTGTAATTAAAGGAGGAAACATACAATGTGTGCTGGGAAAGACAGTTTAAGACTTTTTTTTAACAAAAGGCTGGATGATGAAGAAAAATGCTGTTGGAAGGGTTGTAAAGGAATAGATGACAGAATGCCTGGATGATGAGATGGACATACGGAAAAATTACACTTTTAAGTGAAAAAAGGAAAGATGTACCCTGAACATTTGTACAGCAATAGCTTTAGATAATGTGGATTACAGACTTTTAATGAAAATGGTGAAGAAAAGGTATAAGGTTAAAATAAGGGCTGTTTTACAGAAAGGAACATATGGAATTAAGGGTAAAGAAATAAAACAATGGATTATTATAAATGATTGAACAGACAGTACAAGGAAAAGGAGGTGGAGGCTATGCTTGCTGTATGTTAAATTATGAAGTCTTTTGACAATGGCCAACATAAGCAATTACGGCAGATTTTGAAGAAATAAGGAAATGGAGAAATGTGGTAAAGGAATTCTTTAGTTAGGTTACTTGCGAATGGATGGGTCAGTGACACAATAAAGTTGTGTAAAGGTGTGAAGCAGGGATACCACATTAAAAGGATTTTATTTTTTTCTGGTTGCGAATGGTAAGCTCAAGTTAATGCTGAGGTGAGAGAGTCTAGCATTAGGTTTAAGGTGCGGTGTTTCCTTTAATGCTAGGATATGCGGACAATTTGGTTATTATGTTTAGCAGTAACCTAAGGTTATGGGTTAAGGAGGTGATAATGGTGGTGTTGATGTTTTTATTTTATGTGGGGTTGAGACTTAAGTAAGGAAAGTGTAAACTTTACGGGGATGTAATGAAGTCAGGTATTTGTTTTACAAGAGTACTGAAGTGTTAAGAAAAATAATTTGGGGACAAAGCCAGTGTTAAAAGACAAGAACAGAAATTGAGGGATTAAAGAAGTGGTGGGTTTAAAACACCTTTACTGAATTTTCATTTCTGACGTAGGTAAACTTACATTTATATAAAAGTAATCAAACCATATTAATAAGTTTACATTTACAAACATATTACATCACGTTGTTCTCTACAATATAATGAAGCGAACATTAAATAGTTAAACTCCTGCCTTCCCTTAAACATCAATCCTCCTCCAAAACATTTTATGCACATACTATTCCTAAAATTTACATTTTATTTTAGTAATTTACTCCTACCCTTTTTGAAAGATCCCACCTCCTGCTCTTTTAACTGTTTTACAATATTCACTACTTTAAGTATGGTTGGCTTAGACTTCAGTTTACATTTTCTAGTAACTGCTTTTTAGCAGCCACCAGAATTAAACTTAACAAGGTTTGACTATGTCAAGGCAATCCAGATCCTGTATCCCAGCTCAAAAAAATCACTTCCTTAGTTACGGTCATTTGCATATTCCGTGTTCTTCACAGAGTACTCTGTACGGATGTTTTAAAGTCTGCCAACTCATTACACTCTGAAAACATATGCTCCTATGTACCTCTTTTTTCCCTAATATACTTCCAACATTTGTCATCTACCGGAGGAAAAATCTGCCTGCTTGGGACATAAAAGTAGCAATGCAAACACTTCCAAACAAAAATCCTAAATCTTCTAGATTTTGTTGCATATTTGGGAATCATACACATGTCCTCCCATTGTTTCTTTGTGAAGTGCCTATCTAATCTCTATTCTCAATCTTTTCTGACCTCTGACTGATTCCCACAGTTATCGTGCAATATTTTACATGCCCTACAAATTATCCATTTTTTTAACAGCAGCTTCTGTTCTAGATTCAACTAAAAACTCAGCCGCTGCCGGTCTTCCATTTATGCTCTTCTCTTAGCCTAAATCCCTGCTAGGGAAGGCAATCTCTAGCATGCAGTCTAAAATGTCTTCTTGGCCTCTTCCCATTCTATTAGTTTGCCCTCTATTTGTTCCCAACACCTTAGCTCCTTTTCCAGCTTCTTCCAGTAAATTCTAGTCCCCTCTTGCTAATTCTCTGTATGCCTAATTGCAGTCATTCCTGTCCGCAGAATCTACTTTCACCATTCCTGTGTTGGCTTAGTTCTTAGTATACTTTCTGCTACATTACGGATATAAAATTTTGTAGGACTGTTATTATCCTTAAGGATCTGCATCCAAAATCCCAGTTTTTCTTTAGTTCTTAAATCACCCCTGCTTCATCAACATCCACTTCCAAATTGTACCTTGTATTATGTATGACAGCCTTCCTTACCTGTGTAGATCTAAAATATCCCTTCAAATCAGGCAATCCTAAACCTCCTACTGGAAGGATCAACTTATCCCACTTGAATCTTGCCCTCATCCCCTCTGAGACAACACCATTTAACTCCTTACTAACTACTAACCACAACTTCTCTTCTGATTGATAAAATGTCTAAAAATATTTTACTATTTGCATCTTGCTAAGCATATCCATAGGCAAGAGCTTCCGTTTTCTCAGTTTTCATATTACTTACTTTCCACATGTCGTTAGCTGCCATAACAGAATCTTTTCCAGCACAATACTCCTAAATACTTCATTTTATCATGTCCCCATCTTCTTCTTCTTTCAGCTTTTCCCGGTTAGGGGTTGCCACAGCAGATCATCTGTCCGCTCATGATTGGCAGTGGAGTTTTACGGTGTCGAGTTGCCAGCCTGGCGCCCAACCTTCTACAGAAGGCACATACATGCACACACACACACACACACACACACACACAGGGTCAATTTAGAGTGTCCAATCTACCTACTGCATGTCTTTGGGATGTGGGAGGAAACCGGAGCACATGGAGGAAACCCACGCGACCACAGGGAGGACATGCAGACTCCACACAGAAGGCACCCCAGCTGAGAATCGAACCGGAGAACCTCTTGCTGTGAGGCGGCAATGTTAACCGCTGCACCACCGTGGCCGCCCATTTTATCATGTCACCATAAATATGGGTATTGCTAAACCAATTCATGCGTGGCCACAATGTTTACAGCTATAGCCACTGCTTTATCTTCATTAATTTTATATCCCGAAAAAAAAAACCTGAAGTGTCTCAATGTTCCATAACAGAGAGGTGTCCTTTTCTGGTTCTATCAGGTACAGAATAATATCATCTGCAAACAGACACAGCTTTTCTTGCCTACCATACTAATTATATCTTTGAATTTATGAGTCTCTTATTTTCTTTGCCAATGGTTCTAAATGTAACATGATTAACAAAGGGGAAAGAGGACACCCCTGTCTGGTTCTTCTGCTCAAACAAAAAATATCACATTGGAACCCATCCACTTCAATTTATTCCTCCAATCCCTCACATATTCTCCTAATTGACCTTATAATTTTATCAGGAAATGCAAATGCTTCCATTGCCTTACTTACAAAAACCCAGCTTACTCTACTGAATGTTTTCTCTGCACCAAGAACCACAAACAACTCTATTTTTATACATTCCGCTTCCGTATGACTCAGTTATTTTATTAATGTTGTCAAAGGTCACCCCCCCCAATAAACCCACAGTGACCCATATCTATCAATTTTGGCAATACCTTTGCCATTATTTTAGCCATTACAGGTATAAACATCTTATAACCATGGTTTAAAATTAAAATGTGCCTATATGAAGCTGCATCTGATGGAACTTTACCATCTTTAGGTATTACAGCTACCACAGCATTGTTTCAGGATGTTGGTGCTTCCCCTCCTTTTTAAATAATGCTAAAAAAACTTTCAGATCTTTATCACCTTCTTTCCTCCTAGCTTCCAAACATTCACTGGAATACCATCTATTCCCAGAGACTTTCCTACAGACTGGTTATCAATCACCATTTTTCTCTCATCTTCGTCTATATTAACTGTTAATTGTTCAGCCTCATTTACCTCCAACACTGGCATATTTAAGTTTTCCATAAATGCTTGCATTCACACTTTTTTCAACTTCTCCACATCTCTGCTTTATACAAATTTTCACAAAATGTCTAAAATATCTGTAATACCTTTACATGATCTTTGGTTATTCTTCTTGTTATAGGCTCCTCAAGTTTGGCAACAGCCCTTTCTACTTTCTGTTGTCAAAGTTATTGTGCCAAAGTTCTTGTACTCTGGAGTTCTCAAAAAACAGTTGCTCAACAGCAATCTTTCTAAACTCATGCATGTTATCCATGTACTCCCTTATTTTCACGTTAGCACTCCGCTTTTGTCAGTTCCTTTAAATAATTCTTGTTACTTCTTAACCGTATCTTTTTTCCTTTTATTTCTACCCTATTTTTAAACTCCACTTTCATTTTATCCCACTCATTAGCTACAACTTCTGGAGTACTTTCTATCTTTCCTGATAACCTATTTTACCTAATTATGAAGGTAAAACAGCATCCCTAGTTGAGGATAATCATAAGGCATTTTTAACTATGCTCTAAATCTAAAAGGGAATGCCCAGGTATGTGTCGAACTGGTAGTAGATGGTACCACTCATACTATACTACAGGAAATTGCCAACCTGCAAGCTGACAGATTTGGTTCCAGCTTCATCACCCACCCCCACTAGCCACACCTCAAAACATACCTGACACTAGTCCTCTGCCTAGTATCTCTAGAGATCAAATCATATCTGTGCTCTCCAAGACCAAAAACAAGGCATCAATGGGATCAGATAACATACCAGGTTGCTTATTAAGCAATCTAACACAGGCCCTACTTGGTGTCCTCTTTAACCATAGCCTGAGAAGTGGGTTTGCTCCAGCAGAGAGGAGAACAGCAACAGTAATCTCCGCAAGGCCATGGAAAGAATCATCATGGACCTTATCAACAAGGGCATAAGTGACCTTCAAACTTTAGACCCCTTCATTAAGGGTAGCTCATGCTTATTAAACCGAGAAGACTTCTTTGAGAAAGTCACCAAAGCCCTGGATGAAGGTAAGATGGTGCATGCTGTACCTTGACCTAGCCAAGGCTTCTGGACACAATACCCCACTCAGGTATCATTGAGAAACTCTCCCAGCTGGGAATTAATCCTTACAATCACTACATGGGCAGCCAACTGGCTCACCCATCAAGAACACAATGTCCACCTTTACCAGTAGACCCATCACAAGTGGCATAACACAAGGATCTGTGCAGGGCCCTTACTGTTTGGAATCTATTTCTCTGAAGTCCAAGCTAAAGTAGATAGCCTTTGGCTTATCAAGTTCACTCATGATTGCAGACTGGGTGCAATCACTGAATCTCTCAATGATGTCAACATATTACAGGAGGGGCTAAGGCAGACAAATGACTGGCGCCAAAGCCACAGTCTAAAACTAAATACAAAACAGAGCGTTACTATCCCCTTTGGCAAAATAGAATTCCCTGCTAATTACAACACTGACATTCATCCCCCTAAGTTCAAACACAGCAATGCAATATCTGAGAACACAGGTAGATGGCAATCTGAACTTTGACCACTGCTTCCACAGTTTTGAAGAAAGTATTCCATGTTGCTCATCTCATAAGTAAGGGCATCACATCCAAGTGTATGGATGCTATAACTCCACTATAACCGACCCTCAAACCATTAGTAAGAGTACAATGCTCCTTTCTGCATGTACCTCACCAGACAACTGCAGCAGCGGTAGAGACCACAGAGGTTTCTCACCAAGAAAATACAGGGCCTTCAAACCATGACTTATGTGGACAGACTGAAAGCCCTGTCACCATTCTCTGTGTCATATAGGCTAAGAGGTGACTTGTGCCTGGTCTACAGGGCAGTCTCTGTTCCTGCCCTAATGGATATGCTGCACATCTGCAAGTCAAATGGCACAAGAGTCACTTGCTCTAGGGATCTTAAACTAGCCTGTGGCATTAACAGAACATGCTGGAAAGACAGATATATCTCCCAGAGATTGCTGCTACTCTAGAATAAACTTCCAACTCATGTGAAGTAGAGGTCCTCACTGACCCTATTCAAATGCAACTTGGAAAATTGGATGGGAGACTGCAAATTCACCCTGGGGGTGGCACCTATATCCCTCATGGACCAGGGTAGTTGGTGTTTCACCACAGATGCACTCTGAGAATTCTGTCCATCTAACCAAAGACAACTAAGGCAACTTGGGATTAACATGGCTAGGCCTGTATGGACTCTAGGGTTGTTAGCCTAGTAACTTCCTATGAACCTATAACCTCCTACAACTCCTAAATAATTTTCACTACCCATTCTTTAAATTCCTCACTTTTTAACAGGGAGGTGAGTAAATGCCAATGTCTCACCTTTACTGCATTACCCTGCATTTTTATTTTAATAATTATTGGTGCATGATCTGAAATAGTTATTGGATGGGTGTCAAAGTTCTAAATTAAATACACGTGCTCCTGTGAAATATAATTTGTCTAGTCTATCCCAGTTATTGCACCTTGGACAACACGTAAATTCTCAGAGCTCCTACTACTGAATTCATGTCTTCCATACCAAATATATTTTCATAAAATTCTTCAAAAACCTACTCTCTCTTTTGTTATATTTTACTTCAAGCCCCCCTGGGATACATCTTTATGGTTGCAATCAAATTCCAGTCCACACCTATAACTAATATTCCCTGCTGAAAGCGGATTTCTCCCAATTTTTAAGCTCCATAACAGCAGTTTTAGGTGGAATATAAATATATGCCAGCATAATCCTCATCCCTTGCCAGTAGCCCCTTACTACCACAAATCTGCCATTACTTTTTTCTATCACTATCAGAGCTCATCTAGCAATTAATACAAGTATTATTTTTCTCTGTTCCTGATATTCTGATAAATATGTATCCTGAAATCCTTTCTGTATCAAATTCACATGCTCAGTACTTTCTAAATGAGTCTCCTGTAACACTGCTATTTTCACTCCTCATGTTTTAATATAGTTATTCTTTCCTTTTTGTCTATAACTGCGAGACTATTCACATTCCAAGATAATATGGAAAGTGACACCATTATGATGTCATTACTCCCACCTACTATATATGACAGCTTTTTTTAAATGTCTCTTTCCAGCTTTTGTGATAAAATGCACCCCCCACTAATGTTTGGCAGGTTAATCCTCTATACATTTTTTCTTACTAACATTGGAACCTATGTCACATTTCTCCCTGGCCCTCCGCTAAAAATTGTCTCATTCCAAGTCAGACTTTCCAAGTAAACAAATGTTAAATAAATAAATAAAATAAAAATTTAAGACTTTTTGTTTCAATTGGCCTTAATTAACCTAAAACTGATGTTACCCATGCTAAGCTGTATGTTATACTGCTGTGATTCAACTTGCATAATTTCATACAACATTCATGTTTAGCATTTAAGAAACCAGCGTTCCATTTTTTTATTGCCTTATTATCAGCTTGTCTCCATCAAACTAAGTGAAAAAAATGTAGTCCTCAGCTGCAGGCTTCTAAAGCAAGCTGAAACATTTATTGTTAAAGGAAAACTTTTCATTATTTCTGCATTCTCTTACTTGTTTCATTTAAAAGTTATTTGATTAAGCCAACTGTCTTGATCTAGACATTTACCTATGCAAAAGTCAGAAAAATCACATCAGCTGTACATATATTATTGATCGGTGTTTTGCACCCCATTCCCACCTCAACTGACAATTACAGCCTATTATTAACTTAAACATGCTTTTGTCTAGCCTTTTTTCTCTTTTTGTATTGTAATGCCTACATTTCTTAATACTAAACAAGGAGAGATGGAAAAAAGGCATCTGTTTACTTTAGTATCTCTATCACATACAAGAAGAGAGAGAGAGGTTCCTCACTAAAAGAATATAGGGCTTCGGTAAAATGTCCTATGCAGACTGCCTCAAGGCTCTATCCCTGTACTCTGTCTCCTACAGGCTTTTGAGGGGAGATTTATGCCTGACATACAGGGTATTGTTAGACCCCACAATGATGGACTTCCTGCATATCCGCAAAACAAACAGCACCAAAATTACCTGTTCTAAAGACAAACCATGACTGTGATATAAAAAGGACCTGCTGGAGAGACAGGCTTGTATCCGAGAGATTACACAGTCTCTGGAATAGGCTCCCCATCCATGTGAAGCAGAGTTCCTCCCTAACCCAATTCAAGTGCAACCTGGAAAATTGGATGGGGAAGAGGAAATTCATCCTTGGTTTGGCACCTATATCTCTAATGGACACAGAAACCTGTAAATGGTTCATCTCCCGGACCTTAGCTTGTAAATGTTTCCTCTCCCAAGCCCCTGCTTACACTTATCAAGGGTGCCGGAACTTGTCAGAGATTTGGGATGCATGGCTAGTCTTAAAAAGACCCTTGTGGTCATTGGCCTAGTAAACACTTATGAACAACTAAACATGCATTACTATAAAACAAGCAATTTATATTCTGAAAAGTTTCAAAGTAACACTTAACAGGAATTTTTACTTGCAGTTCCCTTTTTACTTCCTCTTCCATTCCCCTCAGTGTACTTCTAAACATTAATGACATGAAGTGGAGCAAATGCCTTTCAACACACCACAAGTTTAACTAAGTCCTCTTCCCTATATGACTCATAAGATCCTAAAATCATTTAATATCCACCCAATAATCATTAACAAATGCTATATATTTCAGGAATTAGAGTATCTTTGAGCTTTATAGAAGCCATTATCTTTTTACAACCAATCCACTTAAACCTAATACAAGAATAAACAATGCCATGATCAATCTAGACCAATATCCTTTAATCAAAAAAATGTACAATCTGGGACTTTTATTACCTAAATAATATCTCAATGGATAACATCAGAAATTCCCTTAAAAGTAAACAAAAATATACCATAATAATCAGACAAATAATGAACTTAACTCAATAACTTCAAATATTAAAATTTTAGACCAAGATACCTCCCTGTCCCAAAAAATTCAAAAGATGCTTCCTAAAACTAAAATGTTATCTAATACTTATAAATTAATAATGAAGACTATGTATCAGGATTCTCTTTTACACTCAGAATACTGGGATAAAATGAATAATAGCATATCCCCAAAACAAAACTTCAGCAATAGATCTTATTTTAAAGCGGACACCTTTCAAAAATTTGATATTCACCCAAATTATGATTAACAATAATGCTTACCGTACACCTGTCATACTTAAAATAAATCCTATGCACGCCCAGTACTATCCCTTCTGCCCAAATATTGTAGCTGACACCCTACATATCTTTTGGAGTTGTAAGAATGTTTACAAAATCTGGTGTTCGCTAAAAACTAAACTAGAAAAAAAAAGGTATACTAAGACTACTCTCTCATGGGAAACTGCAATACTGCATATATTTCCAGAAAATCTTGCCTTTATAAACAAACATCTGATAATAGCACTAAGTGCCCTTCTGAAATTCTATACTGCTAAAAACTGGCTTGATAGATCCAAGATCTCATGGGAAGGCTTTAAATGCTTGGCCTCAAAATACATACTAGCAAGCAAATATATCACTAAAAGTAAAAAAAAAAAAAAAACTTAAGTACTTCCAAAACTTTTGGAAACTTGATATGTTACAGTAAGAATAAATATATCATGTCAATCAGGAATGCCCAACTTTAAGTTAGTATGGATCGCTGGTAATTTGTCTACTCAAGCTTACCATTTCCAATATATACTGTAATGATTCTTGGTGGGAGGAACTACATTTATGGTGACACCACTTCATTAATAGTGTATAAAGTTAATTTTATGTATTCGTACATATTTGTTGTAAATAGTCAATGTCATCCAGCCAAGGTGCATCCAGTCGGATTATCCCAGTCAACAAATGTAAAATAAAAAAAAATAAAAATAAAAAATGTTTAAGCAATGTTATCACACTTGTATGGTGAATTATGTTGCAACTATAAGCTGAAAATCATTAAAAATTAAAATTGAAAAAAAAAAGTTTAAGTCAACCAAAGTCCTCTCTTTCTACTTATTCTTATATACAGCCACATTTCACAAATGCAATTGATGTTCTGCAGTCTCACATTTATTCACCAATTTCCATGCTGCTGGTCTTCTTCCAGTCATCTCTATCTTCCAACTCCAGATTCCTATTCAACTCCAAGGTACTCCTGACTCCTAGTCAACTCCTCTATTTTTCTCTCTCTCATGCATTTTCCTTTGGAAAGGTGGAACAGTTTTCAATGGCAAAATTTTACTATTTGCTTTATTATCAGAAGAATGAGAAGCAGAGTCCCCTTCTACTTCATGTCTCACTTTTTGTTGGACAAACTTATTTATTTTCTTCTTAGCCTGTTCTGTATCGAAGAATGACTTTGATCCATCAGGAAAATATATTCTTAAGGCAGCTGGATGACAGCAGCTTGAATATCACATCTGTTTATCAACATTCCCCATCTGCTGGTTGTGCCTGCTGTACAGTGAATAATCATTTTCCACAAATATTCTATTTTCAACTTTTAATATTTCGCCCTTTTGCCACAGTTTTGTCAGGATGAACTTTTTCTACAGATAGGTGAGAATCTTTTTAATGCAGGTTTGCTTTCTTGTGGCCAGGTTTGGTAAATACACAGTGTGTCGTTTCAAATAAAAGTTCCCTCTGTGGAATACCAGTCCAGTTGCTTACTTGTGTCTTCATAAAATTAATACAGTCTGTTCTTTGTAGTTTACATGATGAAGCAGAAAATCTCAGATTTTCCCTACATGCTGTCCTCTAATTCTGCCATTTTTTAAACATCTCTTCTTGAAAAATCTAATACTCAACCAGCCTTTGCTTCATTTGACCTCTGATTTTTGCAATTTTAGAATATCTTTTTAAAGCTTCTCCCCTTTTTTCAGTCTTTTATTTGATTCAATATACTCCTTCAGAGTTTTGCTCGTTTTAATCAGTTCTAAGCACATTTGATTTTTTTCTGCAGATTACTGGAAGATGCGTCTTTCACCAAAACTGCAGCTTTAACTGCTTGCTGCACAGCTGAAGGATTCTTCCCAGTAAGGGTTTTCTCTTCACTTTTTCCAGTTGATTTTCTTGTATTTCTTCTTTATTGGCATCTAGGCAGTGTATGTGTGAACCAGTAACTGAATTTACTAAAATTGACAAGTTCCTGGCCATTGTCTTTCAGTTTCTTTTTTTCACACAGAGAGCTGAAAGCTGTTAATCAATATAAAGATATTTTGGAAAGCCAGAAGAGATGGGCTTTTAAAGAACCTTCGATATTAAAAAGTTTATCCAATTCATTTGCATTTGGTTACTGGGAAGTCTGACTATGATATACAAGATATACAAGATCCCTTTTCTGTAAAGGTTTAGGAAGAAAAACTTACAAAAAAGCACAGAAAAAATATGAGCAATTACAAAGCATGCATACACATTAGAGCACAGTCACTCACAGCATGTATAGGTACGTCTCAACAATAACACAGTATGCACACTGAAATACAATAGCAGAGACTCAAATTGCACAGGTACATTGATGTATTTGCTTAAACTTCTGACACCCCCCCCCCCAAGAGTATAAAGCTGTACTTTAATACACTAATCAAAAACAGTATAAAGTAGAAAGTAATTTAGCATGACTCATGGCATGAGGCCAAACAGGGACATGTAGATGAAAAATAAATAATGGTCCAGATTAGCCTGACTTAAGTACAGGAGGAACAGTTGCAGGATAAAATCAGACATTGTTAGCAAGCACCAAAGGTGTAGGATGGAAATGAATGAAAGGAAGTAGGAAGATATAGCATCAGTGACAAAATTTTGTTAATGATTTAGTAGTAGGTAGAGTAATACTGACCAGACGCAGAAGTGACAGTGTAGCAGAGAGTAAGGAGAGAAATACATGAAAAACAGTTAGTAGTTAGTGTTACAAGACTTGATGTATGATAAATACAAAGTTAAGCAAGAAATATTGTGATATACGGCATCAAATAGGATGCTTAGATTGCACAGCATAGTTGCAAAATTGTTGCATAGTGTTTTCGGAAAGGCTATCGGGGGGGGGGGGCAGTGATGGAGCAAAGAGTCAAGTTAAAATTTAAGGCCATGTTTGAAGGCAGGCAAACTCTCTTGTTGCTGAAGATGCAAGAGGATGCTTCCACAATTTGGAAAATGTAAATGACATGCAAGGCATCCCCATGTGAGTCATTAGCTTTAAGCTGTCATGTTAGAAATTTATCCACGGGGCAGACCTGCCTTACAGAAGCATACCACTAAGTATTCAAAGAAGGATAGTTGGACGTTTGGTAGAAAGTTTTATGGGCAACCTTGAGCTGAGTATGTTTTAGTAGTTAGGGAATTGCTTTCATTTTTTTGAGAGGGGGGTAGGAAAATTAGCTTATACGGGATAAGTATCTGTTTCCCACAACAACATAAAGAGTATGAGAGATTAGTTTGAGGTGATACAGGGGTTCTAGGTTAAATCCTGTTAAAAGGATTATTTTGTACATTAATGAGCTAGTGGAAAATTTGCTGGATTTTGAAAACGTAATAACGAAAAGAGATGAAAGGCAAGGTAAGATGTGGGATTAGAAGCTCATCTGTAACAGAACAGGAGACGTCTACTACTCTGTCCTTCAGGACAGCATTAACTGTTGCTAACATTTGAAAATGAAGGCATAGAGGATGATTTCCATCCATATGCTTCATTCATTTCCCAATAACTGCTTAATTTTATACATCACCTTTTCATACACAGAATCACATGATCATGGCACTCAAATTGCATAAGACATGGAACCAATTCTGAAGAGAGTGTCAGTCTGCTGTAGGAAACACACACACACACACACACACACACACACACACACACACACACACACACACACACACACACACACACACACACACACTACAGGTTAATCTGGGGGGAATCACCAGTTCAGCTTAAGTGGGATGTGGGAGAAAACTGCAGCCTCGAAAATGACCCAAATATGCAGAGGTACAACAAAGAAGGTAGCCTAGCGGAGAAATGAAGAACCAAGCACATTGATGCAGCAAAGCTAAACATTATGCTGCCCCACATCTCATCAGAAAGACTGAAAATACAGGCTAGGGAAGACTAAGAATATGAGGTCTTGATGCACACAAATTATTTCCAGTTTTAAGTCCTGTGGTCCAAAGGGAAAAAGAGCTACATGTCCCTAGCAAAGGACTTGAGCAACAACTCTATCAATGAGCCATGGCCTCATTTCTTCTCCTTGTTGGGTATCTTAATGCAGAGGTAGATGTCAGGAAGGAGATGGAACATTTCATTATTCGGGTAACTAAAGTAACCCCAGAGTATCATGAAATGCAGCAAGAAGGATATTCAACATTGAATCCTTTCCACTAGTAGACAGCACTCCTAACAATTCCAAAACTTTTCCACTTGCTAGCTAATTACCTTGAACTTCAGTTGATCACCCTCTCATCACTACTGGCAAAAAACGCCCTATAAAGTAAAGGATGAGTCCACTCTTTCTCTCAGTGCTCCAATAACTAAAATGAAATCAAAGGAGGAAATAAAATTTACCAGCAAGAAAAAGCAGTGGCACGTTCCAGGGTTGGGAACATACAGTAGTTTCATCTTCTTTGGAATGTCTTTGAAGATCTGGGGTTATGGTAGGTACCTATATAATAAAATTATCTTGCCATGATTATAATCAGAAGGGTCTTTATCAATACACACTTGCCAAGAAGTTAAATGAGTGATGGCATGAGACAAAAGCCCATTAAGAAGCACCCCATCAAATGTCTGTTCTAGTCTGGAGACAGCTTCAAAGTTATAATGTTTAAAAAGCTAGAGATACTAGTCAATATCACAGCATCATATATGTTTGGGACAGAATTTTTTAATGCACATAGGAGAAATAATGAGTATCCTAACTGAAAAGGTCATTACAGGTCCAAGAAACAAGTTTATTTGTCATGCTCTAAAATGACATGGTACAGTAAGCTAGCCAAGCAGCAAGTCTTTTTTGTAACAAGAGAGACTGCAAGCATGGGGACTCATAAGAATAAAAAGCTCTTTGGACTTCTGCTAAGGAGACACCCTTTTAATTTGTGATGAATTTCCCAAGATTTAGATTGAGCTGTGAAAAATGCAAGTAGCTGGAGAGTGTGAAAGCAAAATAAGAACCATCTGCTGAACTAATTTGTACTTCATATGAAGGAAGTCCCAGTTCTAGTGCAAAATGAAGTATATGTCTTCAAACCAAAAGGCTCAAATGACATTTTCCAGGACGTGTGTGTATATGTGTGTATATATATATATATATATCCCCCACCCACTTCACTGAATAGGTGGACCTACCAGGAACTCTTCTTGCTGCCAGAGACCCTCTCAAAACAGCAAGTAAAATACTATACCTAGAAATCACTACAGTCACAAGGTCTAAGTATGTAGTTGCAGTTTCTAATAGTCTCAATATCAAAGTATGCTGCTGTTTCAAATGTTCTGTCAGGAAGCGACAGCAGTCTTAAAAAGATTCCCATTTTTTTTCTTGAAACCTGTAGTAGAAGCATCTTAAGCAGGTGCTGAAGCAAGGAGAACCAGATCTTACTCTGCCAATAAAAACAGCAAAAACAGTACTATAACTGGATGAGGCAGGGGGGAGCACAGTTAAATCTCTATTTATGCTAACAGACAAGGCGTTGGTCCACTAACTCCTAAGATCTGCCCTTACAGAGAAGGTTCCAACTTTAAATTGTCTGCTGTGGGAAGGGAGAGATGTCAGGTAGAAACAACACCGTGAAAAGAGGTTGAAGTAGAACTATGCAAAGATTCCACTTTAAGAATTCATTCTCATTCACTTTTTGATACCCACTTTTCTCAATTCCTAATGCACAGAAATGCAAAGTAATATGGTAAAAGATCACCAAGACACTGAACTCAGAGAAAAGCAACAGCTGTCTGAGTAAGCCTCATATGTGAACAAGGATAAGGTTAGCATCTGAATCATGCTAGAAATCAGACCCAGCATTTTCAGCAGCCAGTCAGGTGGGAGTGTGGCAGCTATGCTCACCAACTGTGGCCATCTGGGTCAGAGTCAAACACCCAAGGATACAGGTATTAAACTGAAGGAAAAGAAACTTGGTGACAGAGTATGTTTTCAGACTTTGGGTAAATAACACTGACGCTTTAAAGGTGAAGCCTTGTAATGAGTACACAACAAAGTAATGCTGGACTAACTGGTCCCACTATCAAATAAAACAGATGCATCATGCATACTCCAAAATGAAGTAGGACCAGAGCTCAAGCCAAGCTGTTCTCAAAGAAGACAAGTACATCTGAGTTGTCAACATATAAAATAAAAGGTAAGCGCTTTTACAGTAGTGCTTCTTCAGACCATAAAATGAACTGCTAGACAGGGGTCCAGGGAAGTAAATACCGTGGGAAGAAATAGCCAGGGAATTGTTATAGCTAAGCTTGTATAGGCCCTACGGCCGATAGGTTCATAGGTTGGTACTAGGCTATGAACTATCTAGTTGATGCTGTTTAAGTAATCAACAAATCACCAAACTAATCATCCAATTACCCACTCATTAAAATTAGCTATTCATTAAAATATGAAACCCATAAAAATAAAAAATAAAATGCAAACAAAATTCTAACGTACCCCATTCATCTTAAGGAATGGGGTACAGGGAAATACAATCATTCAGCCCTTTTCCACAGTCAGCCTAGATTCTTCATAGGTTCATACGTATGTACTAGGCTATCAGCCCTAGGGCCAACATAAGCCTAGCCAAATGAGATTCCTTGGCTTTCGCCACCCAAGAAAACTATTTTCTTGTGCCCCTGTCTAGCAGCGCCACAGCAGTGATCCCCGGGGTGAATTTCCTGTTTTCCATCCAATTGCAAAGATTTCTCTTAAAGAGGGCTAATGAGGAGCGCTGCTTGACATGAATGAGTAGCCTGTTCCAGAGCATGGGAAGTTTCTGGGACAGGAATTTATCCCTCCAGCATGTTCCGTTTATTGTGGTGACAAGGTTTAGGTCTCTGGAGCATGTGGATCGGAGAAATTGGGATTTCTTTAAGTGTAGCATGTCCATCAGATCTGGGTTAGACATGGCTTTGTATGTTAGGCAGAGGTCGCCTCCGAGTAGGCGATATGCGACAAGAGTAGAGCCGGAGTTTTTTTGAGATGGTCTGCGTATGGCATCCGTTTGAGGCAGGTAATCCTCCTAGTGAGGTATTTTTGTGGCTTTTCTAGGTGTTGCAGATGTCTTGCGAGGTACATGCCACATGTGGTGTTGTACTCTATAATGGGTCTGATGAGGGATGAATAGACAGGAACGATGACCTCTCTTTTTCTGGAGGAGAACCCCTTTGTGATGAGGTGTGCCATGTAGAAGGATTTCCTGACTACTGCGGCAACATGATCACAGGAGAGACTACTGTCCACCTGTGTCCCAAGGTCTCATCACACTTTCGGTGTTTAGTAGGCTACCGCCTATGTGGTAGTTCATGGGTACGGTGTTTTTCCCAAAGGGGATGACAATGCACTTCTTGGCACTGAGCTTTAGGCCATGACTTTGACACTAAGCATCAGTCTCAGTGAGGCCTCTTTATAGAATGTCCACATCCTTAGGCAAATCTATTATGGCTCCTAGTTTGCAGTCATCTGCAAATTTCTTTAGTCAGAGACCAGCTGTATCAGCCTGGACTTCAAAGAAGTAGATACCGAACAAGAAAGGACCCAGGACCGAACCCTGTGGTACTCCGCTTGTCACTAGTCTGAAGTCGGATTTGGAGTCGGCTTCTTTCTCAGGGCTTGGAGCTGATATGTCTGGATGAAGGAATTCTGGCTACTGTCTTGAGACCAGAGTTAATTGCTAGAATTTGCATGTATGATTTCTTTTATTGCTCTGGCTTCCTGACCAGCTGCAAGATCAAAAGGGCTATTAACCTCTGAATTTCTGTTAGCCTAGGAACCAGAAAGAAATGATATAATCTGAAATGAATCAGTGGTACTGTGTTATCAATTTAAGGACAGAAAGAATGAATATGAAGAATAAGCATTTGTCTTGGGAACATCCAACTCACCACTCTGCCTGTGTTTGTGTGTAAGTGGGGACTTTAGTGTTTCTCTCAGAAATAGCTAGGAACTAGGAAGATAGATTATTTTTTTTTCTGTACTGATGTCAGAACTTTTCTACTGTATTATTTTAAGTATTTCTCTGAGATCTCTGAACTCTTGAAAAGCAATGTGTAGTAAGAAGTATCGTCTTGTATTTTTACTATTAATTATTAAATAGTTTTAAACCTTTCAACTGTGGCTGTTTTGTGTAGAGATAATTTAAGCTCTAGAGTACATTGCATGTATATAGTGATACTGTCCAAGTCACTCCAATAAGCTTTGCTGTTCAGTCACACTTATCATTTAGATTGGATAAAAATATTGCACAGTAATAATTGGACACCCCTTGTTAAGGGCCTTTTTAGTAGCTGATATTAGTGGATGATGGCAGCTGACAATACCTTTTAGACTGGGCAGAAAGGGGGGTACAGCTGGAGAATCTGTGCCAGCCTTCCCCAGGAGTGTCTGTGTGGTTGTATATAACTCTTATCTCAAAGTGTGTGTGTCAGCTACTTGGGCAGGGACATGAAGCACTGGTTGGACAGAGTGGGTGCTGGACCTTTTAGCTTGCCCACTTGGCCGAGATCTGGACCCTATAGCTGTCCCAGTGGGGAGTCTTATTGGGGATTTGGGGAGAAACCAGCCCCAGACTGACTGTGATCTATGTGTGCTCTTAAGGGAAACTGTACTACTGCATGTGTATTTACTATCCTCTCCTTATATGGACACCCTTCACTGGTGTTAGTGGTAAGGACTGAGGCTCCTTGATTGCTGGGCCAGTGCACGGGCATCACACATACATGCTTACATCTCAACAGCTAACTACAAAATGGCAGTCAGGCTTGCATGTGCTCAGTATTTATACATTTGTGCAAGCACTTGGACAGCTTCTTAAAGGTACATATACACATACTGATCTGTAAACAGGTTGACTCTATACTTACAGATGAGACTGCAGACTTTGTCCGGCAACTGTACAAGATGCCAAAAAGAGTCCAAAGGAGAGAGAGTGAGTGGTGAAGAAGGCTGACAGACTCTGTCCTGTGACTCTGAACCAGCAGTTGTGTGATAGTTACCCAAGGTCAAAGCATACAATGGTGATGACACATCCACCAAAATGACTTCACTTCTTTGACCAAAGGAAAATGGCATGCATCTAGAACAGTTCTGGAGATTCTTAGTAGTTGGAACCAATCTAATATCCAGAGCCGTGGCTTGAGAACCACCTTGCACTGAAAATGCTCTGAGTTTTGTAGAGGAGCTTCTCTTTCTTTGAATTAACTAGGCACAAATTTCGCAGTTTTACAAAGATGGTGAAAAGAGATGTCTTCTTGACTTCTCTCCTTAAGGTCATACAGGATCTCCTTAAATTATCTACCAAATAAAAAAACCTGAAGGGATGAATACTGCCTGGAAGTCTTGAGACAGAAGGCCATGAAGAGTCTCTGCAGCACCACTGCTTATGAAGTGATCCTTCTCTGTGTAGACGTTTGTCAGTTTTTCTACGCTAGCTTGAGTCCCAAATGCACAAGGTGGACAAACTTGTGTGTATGAGTCATGACCTCTGTAGAACTGTAATGCCTCAAGTTGCGCCACATTGTATCATATGACTGGCTACATGCAAAGTACATGGGAAGGCTGCAAAGAGTTGATAAGGCACATAGAGGACAGTAATGCAGCATATGCAAAGCACATTTACTGGGGAAGAAAACAATACGGCACTAGAAATTGATAAGTCAGAGGAAGAGAGGGGCAGCAATGGCAGCACTTACCTGCAGAGAGTGGACCTCCCCAGATGGAAACTGTTATAACCCCAGACATGCAACAGTATATTCAGTTAATGTCAACAATGAAGCTTCCAACACATAGTATAAATGACATATAGTAAGACCCTGGATAAATACTTAAAACAGCATCATACTTGCCACATAAATCGGCTAATAAACACCCATTCCTTCCAGAACACAGAAAGCCAAATAACAAATGAAGAGCTTGTACACCACTTTGATCAACTCTCAGTAAGAACTCCATACCAAAGGGCAAGACAGACAGTAATTGCCTAAGTTGTGTGGATAAGCAGCACAATAACCATAATAAAGGGAGCTAAAACACAATTCATTATAGCAATGCAGAAAGATGTAGATGGGTGTATGCATGTGGTGTGTCCAAATGCTTGAAAACAAGAAGTTATGTACTCACCATAACGTTCGATGTATGTAGTCCATCTCGCCTCACATTCTTACCCATGGGGTCGGAACCGAACCTCGGCTCCGACTCGGCCATACTCTAGCTCGAAGTCTTTCAACTGGCTGGGCTAAGAAGGTATCCCATGCTGCACTGCTCCCTTTCCCCAGATCTTGTTTGCTGCGAGCTAATCATTCACTCCTCCACACACAACAACATACAGAGAAGGAAGAACATACTAACCAGAAAGGAATTTGAAACCATACCTAACCCCTAGGTCCTCCTGGATGGGGGAATGGGGGTAAGTAAGAATGTGAGGCGAGATGGACTACATACATCGAGCGTTATGGTGAGTACATAACGTCTTGATGTTATGTAGTCCAATCTCGCCTACATTCTTGCCCGTGGGACAGTGCACCCAGCACCTGAATCCTGGGAGGCTCAGTGGAAAATACTCCTGAGCACTGCGGAACCAAAGGAAGACCTGCCCCTGGACACCAAATCTAACTTGTAGTGAGTAACAAAGGTGTGAGGAGATGCCCATGTAGCCGCAGCACAAATATCATCCATAGACAACCTGGCCTGAAAGGCTGTAGATGTAGACACAGATCGGGTAGAATGAGCCTTCACTTGAAATGGTAAATCCCTGCCACCTGAAGCATAAATTAATGAAAGACAACTGGAAATCCATCTAGACAAGGTGACTTTGGAAACAGGAGACCCAATCCTGTTTTCTGAAAATGAGACAAACAACTGATCCGATTTTCTGAAATCCTTCGTTCTATGTAAATAGAATTGTAATTGTCTGTGTACATCCAGCTGATGAAATCTAAATTCTGCCTTGTTCGAGAACTCTGGAAAGAAAACAGGTAGTTCAATGGATTGGTTTAGATTACTAACGGAAGCCACTTTCGGTAGAAAGGAAGGGTTTAGTCTGAGAGAAACCCTGTCCTTATGAAAAATCAAGTAAGTGGTCTAACTGATGACACTTGAAGCTCCGAGACACGTCTGGCTGAAGTGATGGCTACTAAAAAGATGGTCTTTCAAGTCAAATATTTTAAATAACAAGTGGCTGCAGGCTCAAGGGGGGGGGGGCGAAGTGAGACATTGTAGAACAAAATTTAAGTCACAAGGCATAACTGGTTCAAAAACTGGAGGACGAAGCAGCATAGTGCCCTTCAGGAATGCCTTACAAAGTCTATGTGCCATGACACTAGGCTCATCAGTGACGTGAAAAGTGGAAATAGCCGCCAACTGGACCTTAATAGTTGCGGCCGCTGATCCTTGGTTGAAAAGCATGGACAGGAACTCCAGGACTGATGAAATTGGAGCTGTATAAAGATCAATTTGTCTAGCATGCGCCCATATGGAAAATCTCTTCCATTTGCTGGAATAGATTTTTCTGGTAGAAGGCTTATGGGAGGAAGACAGAATATGAACCACTTCCGGTGAAAAATGATGAAGCCTGACTAATGATGGAAGTGGAGGAGCCAGGCTGTCAACCGGAGGGTCTGAAGAGAGGGATGGAGCTGCCCTGACATACGAGTCAGCAAATCTGGTTGAGGGTCCAGAATCCAGGGTGCGTCCACTAGGTAAGGATGGAGAAAGGGGAACCAAATTTGATGAGGCCAGTGTGGAGCAATCAGAATTATTTTGCTTCCCAAAGATTGTGCTTTCTGAATAACCTTTGTCAGCAGAGGAACAGGAGGGAAGGCATACAGTAGACCGGAGGGCCAATCGTGAACTAGAGCGCCCCTGGGTGACTCCCCCCTGAGGGGGGATAAGGGTGAAGTAGCTGCTGTATTTGGTATCGAGGAGGCTGGCAAATAGGTCGCAGCAAGGCTGACCCCACCTGTGGAAAATCTGCTCCACAACCTGATTGTTCAGGGACCACTCGTGAGGCATCAGAATAGCTCTGCTCAATCTGTCGGCAATTACATTGGACTTCCCCGAAATGTGCGTTGCTACCAGAAAATGTTAGGAAGCTACTGCCCACTGCCACACTCGCATGGCCTCTCTGCAAAGGGAGTAAGACTTGGTTCCTCCCGGTTTGTTTAGATACCATACCACTGACATTGTCTGTGTGGATCACAATTGTCCTGAGAGGAAGAAAGCTCTGAAGTGCTTGCAACACTAGTAGCACTGCTCTCATCTTCAGGACATTGATATGCAGATGCATCTCATGTTCCTGCCACGTGCCTTGGACTGTCCTGCCTAGATAATGCCCCGCACCCCATCTGGGAGGTGTCCGTGGTCACTGTGGCGACTGGAGGAGACAGAACGTAGGGTTTTCCCGCGTTGAGGTTGCTGGTGTGAAGCTACCAGTGCAGATCCTGCTTGCACCTGTCTGTGATTTATTATGGGATGAGAAAGAGAAAGATGTTGCAGAGACCACTGGGCGAAGAGTAGCCATTGAAGGAGCCTCACGTGTAGCCTTGCCAAAGGAACCAGCATAATTGTAGCAGCCATCGTATCCAACAATTTGAGGATCAATCTTGCCTTCACTCTTCTCAAAGGGAGTAACACGTACACCTGCTGTTGTAAACTTCAAGTCCTTTCTAGTGGTAAAAACACCCTCATGAGCACAGTGTCCAACTCGGAGCCTATAAAAGAGACATGCTGTGCGGGCAACAAGGCAGACTTTTCCCAATTTAGAGTGATGCCTAATTGTTGACAGTTTGATTGTGGCTTCTCTGGTTTGTAGGAATAGATGCCTGGTGGTGGCAGAAAGGAGCCAGTCATCCAGGTACAGAAACACTTGGAATCCCTGACGTCTCAAGTGAGCAGTTACCACTGCCATGCATTTGGTGAACACCCTGGGGGCTGTGGTGAGACCAAAGGGCAGGGCACGAAACTGAAAATGACTGGCTCCCAGCCGGATGCGTAGATGACTTCTGGATGCCCTGTCCATCTTTATATGGTAGTAAGCATCCTTGAGGTCGATGGAGCACATCCATACTTCTTTTCCCAACAACGGGAGAATAGATTGCAACGTGACCATTCGGAACTTGGACTTCTTCACACGAGTGTTTAATCTGCTGAGATCCAAAATGGGTCTCAGGTTCCCTGTCCTTTTCGGCACCAAAAAGAATCTGGAGTAAGTCCCTAATCCGATCTTGCCTGAGGGGACATGCTGGATGGCTCCTTTTTCTAGCAGCTTTAAAACCTCTGAAGCTGCCGAATCCCTTTGATTGGGTGGGACATCTGGAATTTTTTTGATCGGAGGGGGAGCTGAAGAGAAGGGAATGCGATATCCTCCGGAAACTATTTTTAATACCCATTGGTCCTGAGTGATACTTTGCCAGGCCTCTGGGTATAGTGAAATGCGACCGCCGACTGGCTCCGGAAATGCACAGTTGGGCCTCCCATCAGCAGTGCTGGTAGGGAGAACCACGAAAGGAATCACGGTCTCCCTGGTTACGCAGGCCTCCTCTGCCCCTAGGGTGGCATCTACCAGAATTACCACCCTCCCCTGCCTCTGGAGGGGGACTCACTTTGTGCATCATGAAAAAACCTCTGCAATTTTATGAACCACATCTTCCCACCCCTCTGGGTCTTAGGATAAGGCCTAGAGGGTAGGGAAAAATGGACTCCCGCAGCAGACAGAGTTTTCCCTCTTGCTCGCACCTAGTGAGAGTGTCCTTCACCTTGGTTCCGAATAAGGAGGAACCATCAAACGGGGCGCCGGTGGAACGCAGACTTGAAGGCCTCCGCGAGATTACAGAGGCGCATCCAGGAATGTCTCCTAAGAGCAACTCCCGAACTTGCAGCCCTACCCACTCCTTCGGCTGCGTAAGAGATCAGCCTCATGGAGGAATTAGCAATAGAGTTGAGGGTAGACATCTGAGCGTCGATCTTCTGAGCCACCGCATCAGAAACGTTACCCTGTATAGCATCTCCAAGCTCTTTCAGGAGATCTCTTTGGAGCCGTGCAAAATGAGATAAGTAATTCAGTAACCGCAGAGTAAAGGCCCCTGAAGAAAACCTACGCTTCCCATACCGGTCCATGGTCCTAGACTCCTTGTTAGGAGGATGGATGGTAGACAAAGTCTCAGCCAGTTCCTTCTTGGTGGCCGCTGCCACCACAATGGCATCTACAGGAACTCCCTTGGGTAGAAACTCTGTCAGAGGGGGCGGACAAGAATTTGTTGGGTCTCCTGGGGACTGGTTCCACAGAGTCAGGGGTTTCCCACACCCTTCGACAAACCAGATCCAAAAGCTCCTCGAAGGGTGGAGACACCCAGGAGGCGGAGGGCTGAGCCTCAAAGGCCTTCAGGAACACAGACTCCTCCTCGGAGGGGGCTTTGGAGGGCCAGTCACCTCTCCGCTTCAAAATTTCTAGGATGTCAGAGAAAGAGACATGCTCAGAGGATGACTTGGGGGACCCCTCCGATTCCTCGAGGTCTGTGTCTGATGTGAGGGACTCAACCTGGGAGTCGATGTGCTTCCTCTTGCACGTTCTTTTTCTGGGTGGCTCCTCAGGTAAAAACACTGAGGGGCCCTCAGAAATATGGGGACCACTCATGGGGGTATCCTGAGGCCTTGGGTCTCTGCTGTCGAAAGATAGAAGGCGATCAGAGACCCGCATCGGAGCTGGAGGGGACAGTGTGTCAGTGCAGAGTGATGTCGCTGAGGACCTGGCCAGTGCGCTCTGCATGGCCTCGAAAGCTGGTCCCCCTGGCTCCGAAGATCGACCAGCCATGGAAGACCTCGGAGCAGAAGGGCCAAGGTCCGAAGCAGGGGTCAGGCTTCCCCGTGCCGAAGCACCAAGAGGGAGGCTAGGAGCCGAACAGCGACCCGAGGCCTCCCCCTCGGGTCCGACCGAGAACCATGAGTCCTGGACCCCGTGGACGGAGAAAACTCGTTCGGTGCTGAATCTGGAGCCGATAAGCCAGGATGGCCATCGGAGCATACCTAGGGACATCAGACGGCGCCAACCACTCCGGCTCCGAAAGCTGGGATTCGATCAGAGGAAGTATCGACGCTGGCTGGGTGACAGGAGCCGACTGGGCTGGAGCCGAAAACAATTTTGCCAGTACCGGTGACTGGAGCAGTCTCTGTACCACTCTACATCCACATCTGAAAGAGTCCTGGAGGACCTAGAAGATAAGGAAGGAGACCTACGAGGAGGAGAGACCGGCTCCAAACTAGCACCTCCGCAATTGGCTCCGAGGGACTTGGAACCGAAGCAGATTCAGTCAATACACTAACTTCCTGCGGCTCAGAGGTCAGTGGAGACGAGGATGCCACAGTAGATTTCACTACTTTCTCTGGATGCTACGAGGATACAGATGGAGCCGGAGAACGCTTTTTTTGCCTTAGAAGTTTTACTCTTAGAGGTAGAGGACTTGAAGCTAGAAGCCTTTCCCAAATCCTCCTCGAAGGAGGGTTTCAAAAGTCCTTTCAAAATTAGTTTGTTCTTCATCTCCTGAAGAACACACGGGCTAAATGCATGGCAAAAAGTACAAGATTCCTGGAGGTGAATAGCCCCCAGACAATAAACAGAGTGTCCATCAGTGATAGACATCGTATAACCACATTTAGTACATTTCTTAAAGCCAGAGGGCTTATACTCTTTCGTATCCTTAGACATAATGAGAGAAACACCAACCGTTAATAACGATCAACCGTTAATATATAAAGCGCGGGAACTAAGCAAAACCAACAGACAATTACAGAAGACCTCTAACTTAATTGGTCTCAACAGGAACACAAGGAAAGGACTAGGTCCTCTAACTTAAATGGTCCTAGCCTGAGGGATAGGTACCTACTAACAAGCAACACAGAAGGGGTGGACTAGGTCCTCTAACTGAAACAGGCCTAGCCCATAGGGGAAACAGCGGGACACCACAAGAGATAATAATACCCGAAAAAAAAATTACACCAAACATTAGACCAGTACACACACACACACACACACACACACACACACACACACACACAGCTATGAAAATAGCTTTTTTTGAAGCAAAAAACTGTCAATAAAGACAAAAGTGATACTTAGCCACAGCCAAGAGCGAGATCATGTCTGAGCTATATGAGCGGCAAACGAGATCTGGGGAAAGGGAGCAGTGCAGCATGGAATACCTTCTTAGCCCAGCCAATTGAAAGACTTCGAGCTAGGAGCAGAGGTTCGGCTCTGAGCCCACGGGTAAGAATGTAGGCGAGATTGGACTACATAACATCAACATAAATAAGCACACAATACTCTTCAAATGTACTACTTTATATCTATGTACAAGCACTTACTACTGTATCAGTTAACTGGATACACATCTGCAAACTATGTTTATGTTCTTCACAGTCCTTCACTATTTTTCAATTCAATGTTTTTCAGTCCTGTATTACTCTTGTACTGAATGTACTTTTAAACAGAACATACTAACTATGTTTAAAATCTATACTTTAAGACCTTTGTTACCTATGTGGAGTTTTTGTCCTTAGGCCTACGCTGAAAAAAGGGATATTGCCCAGTTGGACATTCACTGTCAACAAATACAATAAAATAAAATAAATTAATTGTTGATGCGCTGCACATATCATCACTCTCACAAAACTCTTTATAGTGGCCTGCAAATATGTCAGCATACCCTTAACAGCATTAGATTTATCAGATAGTAGGGTATGGCTCATAAAAGACTCGCATACAGACCTTGATCTGACAATGTTCCTCTCATTATCTCATTACACTCCAGATGTGTGACAAACCACCCACAAAGTAGGGCAATGAGGTGCCTCTCTATATTATTTTGTGATCTTGGAAGGTTTTTCTGCATCAGGTCAAAAAACAACCAGTCATCACGGTTATACAGGGATTTCTGCTGGCTTCCTTGTTGTACCTCCTCCTATGCTGGGTGAGGTGACAGAGACCATGTGTGCCCCCCTAAACCGGTCAGCTCTGTTGAAATATGACTTCCTCTGGTACAGCTGCTGGAAAACCCCAAACTGATGTCTAAACGAGGCATAAAGGCCAGTACCACCAGGCATTTCCTGTGGGTTTGGCATAATGATTAAAGTTTTCATCTTATAGGCACAAAATACAGGGTACGAGTCTGACTTTGAATTATTGGGTAAACTTAAAATAGCCCTACAGGGCTGTTAGCCACGTATTCACTTATGAACCTAAAACAGCCCTTCAGGGCAGTTAGGCTTATTATTTATTCACCTATGACATTTAATCTCAAGCTGATATTTGAGATAGAATGCATATCTGACATACAGTTCTAACTGCTGTACCCTGCTTCAGCCAGCAAATAACATTAAGCGTACGAGAAGATGAGGAACAAGGCAAGACACGACCAACTCCCCCCATTATTGTCTCCAACATTTCTAAGGTATTCTAGGCTGTAAGGTACCTTCAATTGTACCTTGACAATTATGACCTTCAGTATTCAAGCCAAATAAAAAATGCACCTTTCTCAGATCCATGGCTGAGAATAGCTGGCCTGCTGTATTTAGGCAGGGATTTATTTATATTTTATTTATTTTATTTTATATTTGTTGACCGAGAGTGTCCGACTGAGCTAAAGCCCTTTTCAGCGGCGGCCCAGGAAGAAAAGATCCAATATAGAAAGCAATTTAATAACAGTTATTACACTCATAGCAATATACAAAAGGTTACCATTCTGGTAATGTAGCTGACAAGATTAAACAATACAAATCAAAAAAGATAAAGTGTAACACACAGGAGGTTAATTGTTTTAGTTTCAGTAGGATAGGCTATCTAACAATACTAAACAGAGTATAGACAATACTTTAGAAGAATTTCTTAGGAAGTATACAGAGTAAATTATTGTGTTAGGTGGTGAGTAATTGTTACACATTTCAGAGCGAGTTGGTTGTGGTCAAGGTGGTTGTGAACAGTGGCAGGTCCAGTGTTTTTTAAAGTAGTCTTTGGTAGCTAATTTAAATTGTTTGGGGTGAGTAAGGTTCCTTATTTCTAGTGGGAGTTTGTTCCATGCAATAGAGGGATGATAGCTATATAGATTACAGCCTGCCTTGGAAATGGGTTTATAAACCTTGAAAAACCCAGCAAGATACTGCCTCTATAATCCACTGAACAGCACGGGGCTCACTTTAGTAACTTCTACCTCTGTAAAATCTTGAGTGCATACATGTAACTACCATTTCAGTATAAATTTTTATTTATTTTTTTATTTATTTATTTGCAGTTGGTTTACCAGGATAGTCTATTGGGCCAAGATGAACCCGTTTTCAATGGAGTCCCGGGGAGAAAAGCTCCAGAAACAAGCAAGGTTACAATAGGTTTTAGATTACAATTTTTACAAATGTTACAGACTAGAGAAAAACATTACAAATAGTACAGACTAGTGAAGAACATTACAGATGATACAGACTAGTAAAAAAGGAACATTACAGTATAAATACTGAGAAGCCATTACATCTTAGGAAGCTTGCACTTAAGAGGTACATTCGAATGTATTCTTTGTAAATAGCTTAGAAAGTACAAAGGAAGGATGTATGAGTTAGGAGAGAAAGTAAAAAGGAATTTGCCAGTATAAAGAGGGGGAGAGAAAAGAAAATGGAAATTGCCAGTATAAATTATGTGGGGTGGGAGCAGGTGCATTCCCACTGGGATACTAGATGTGAGTGAAGAGATTTTTTGAAGATGAAGCGGTTAGAGGTGGTACGAATGGATGGTGGCAGAGAGTTCCAGAGATGTGCTAGACCATAGGATAGGAGATTTTTACCTAGGGGACGAGTTGGTTTGTACAATTCTATTAGGTTTTGGTTGTTAAACTTTAGTACTCTGTCAGGTAGGTGCATTTTAAAGGCAAAGGAAAGGGAGGGACAGAGGGAGGGGTTGAAAATGAGCTTATGTGCAAGAGTAAGTTGAGTATAGGTGAGATGATTGGATAGTTCTAGCCATTTTAGTTTGTGGAGAGAACAGTGGTGGGTAGAGGACTTATGGCTGGTAGTGAACTTGGCGATTTTGTTGTAGCAAGAGGAAAGTTGTGTTTTAAGGGAAGATTGTAGATTATTTAGGAGTGGGGCTCCATACAGAAGGGAGGGGATAAGAAATGAGGTAGAGAGAGTGATTTTAGTGGAGGGTGTGAGATAACGATTTTGTCGGTAGAGCATGCCTAGTTTTTGATGTTTTTTTTTATATTTAGTTGAAGGTGGGAACTGAATTTAAGCCGACTGTCAATTTGGACCCCCTAGTAACTTGGCCTCTGACACCAGTTCCAGAGATGTGTTGTTATGGCTAGTGCTAGAGAATGTGCTTGTATTGAAAGAAGTGACTTTAGAGGGAGTAAATACCATTAATTTGGTTTTGGAGCCATTAAGTGCTAGGTGATTTTTTTCATCCATTGTTCAGTGGTTGAGAATGCATCTTGTGTAAGCTTTAGGAGTGTGGGGATGGATGTGGCAGAACAGATAATAGCTGAATCATCTGCGTATTGGATGATATTTGAGAAAGGGACAGAATTGTGGAAGTCGTTTATAAATATATTAAAGAGGAGGGGACCCAGTATGGAACCTTGGGGAACTCCAGTTGGGGTATTCAGGAATGAGGAGGTGGCCTTTTTCCATTTTACTGCTTGATATCTATTGGATAAGTAGCTGGAGAACCAGTTCAGAGAGGAAGATGATAGGTTAAGCTGAGAGAGTTTAGTTAAAGTAGGTTGTGAGAGATGGTGTCAAAGGCCTTAGAGAGGTCAAGTAGTAGGGTAGAAACAATATGATCAGAGTCCCGGGCTTTATTTACAGTTTCCAGGAAGGAGAGGAGGGCTGTGACCTGGTCTAAATCCATGTTGTGTGGGAGTTAGTAGGTGACTGTCTAAGAGATGTGGGTAGGAGTTGTAGATGGATACACTTTTCTAGGAGTTTAGAGATGGGAGACAGGATAGCGATGGGACGGAAATTAGTAACATTGTTATTACTGCCGCCTTTATGTAAAGGTATGATAAAAGCTTTTTTCCAAATTTGGGGTACTATGCTTTCTTGGATATAGCGGCTGATTAGAATGCTGATGGGGTAAGCAATGGCTTCGGCAGCTATGCTAAGAAAGTATGAAGGAATGTTATCTGGAGCATTAGAGCATGGCTTCAGTTTCTGAAGGAGTTTTTTTATGGTAGATGTGGGTATAGGTTTTAATGACAAAGGGAGGAGGGGGTATTTGAGGGTGATGATGATGGAGAAGAAATGAGAGTAGAAGTGGAGGGGTAGAGTGTTAGTAGAGGAGGATGGGGGTGAAGTGGAGAGTGTGGTGATGTTGGAGAATGATGAGGTTAGTTTGGAAATAGAATCAATGAAAAAGAGAGTTAAATTGTGTAGCCAAATCTATATCGGGAGCATTAGGGTCTGGGCTGGGGTTGACTGTTTTGCTGGGATTTAGGAGAGTGGAGATACCTTTCCAGAATTTCTGAGGGTTTGTTTTATTATTGTTTTGGAGTATGGAGAAGTAATTTTGTCGATCAGTGATGATGAGCTTTTTTACTTTATTTCTAAGTGTTTTGTATTCATTATGGATGGGGGGAGTCCTATTGCTCTGGTAATGTGTCCAAACTTCATCTCCGTCTCACATGGTTGCTAGTGTGTTTTTGGTTAGCCAAGGGGCAGTTTTGATTTTTATTCTTTTTGTCCTTATGGGAGCATGGTAGTCTAGGAGGTTTAAGAAGGTTGAGTTGAAGTGGGCAACAGCATTATCTAGAGATAGTGTTTTTAGAATGTTCCAATTTATTGCTTTTAGAGAGTTAGAAAATGTAATTGGGTTAAAGCTGTTTTGGTTGTGAATAGTAATATAATTATGTGTATGGTGTAAGGGTGAAGGGAGTCGATGTGTGAAGGTGGGTAAGTGGTCAATAAAGGGATCGGGAAGTGTACCACTGTCAGAGAAAAAATGGGGATGAGAGACTAAAATCCAGTCTAGAATACTACCACTAGAGAGGTTTTTTGAGGGGCGGGTTATGGAGTTGATTAGCTGTGAAAAATTATAGAGGTTGATGTTAAGTGGGTTTGTGGGAGACTGAATGGAGGACCAATTGATATTCATGTCTCCTAAGATTATTGTAAATGTAAATTACATTTACATAGATAAATGTAAATAGAAATGTAACTTGTGTGTGTTTAACTGGAGTTTAGTATTATGTAATGTAAGAAAATGGAGCTTTTCACCATGGGCCTCCTCTGAAAATGGGTATTACCCAGTCAGATTTTCCCAGTAACAAAGAAAAATAAATAAATACAATGCTGCAACCCATACCAAAGAATGATTCACAGAAAGCATTTTTGCACTAACCAGAGATGACCCAAATAACCTACAAACAAATAATCTAAATAACAATAATAATAATTCCTGCTCATTTCAATCCATCCCCACCAAAATCATAGAAAAACTCCTAAAAAATTTAAACCAACTACAACTGCAGTGATAACTTATCAGGTGAGTTCCTAAAAATTGCATCTGAGGCTATATATTATCCCATATCAATACTGATTGACTGCTTGATTTCTGAAAACTACGTCTCTACCATCTGGAAAATTTCTTATATCTCCCTATATAAAGGCAGTAAGTCAGCTGAACATTATTGCCCCCATAGCTATCTAGCTATCCTATTCCTACTTTCAAAACTCCTGGAGAAATGTATACATTCCCAACTTATGAAATATCTCACAACCAATTAACTTACTTGCCATCTTCCAACATGGATTTAGATTTCACCTTAGTACAACCACTGCTCTACTTAGCTTTACCAACACCACAAACCAATACAGGAATGAGAGAAACAGTCTCTTCAGTTTTACTGGACATGTCTAAAGCCTGTCACCCACAACAAACTTCTAACTGCTCTCTCAGACCTAAAGATGCACCTTTCATGTGTCTCATGGTTCCACAGTTACTTAACATGTAGTCAGCAGTGGCAATATAACCTCTCCACATTTCTTTTAGACGTCCGTTTGATTCTCTGTTAGAGCGTCTTCTGTGTGGCGACATGCGTGAACGGGCGTTCTTCGTTGAAGGTTGTGCGTTAGGCCCGGCAAGCCAGCACGTAAAACTCTACTGCCAATCATTAGCGGACCGGAGTTCCGCTGTGGCAACCCCTAACCGGGAAAAGACGAAAGACACAAACAAACCCTTGGCGTCCCACATGGATCCATACTCGGCCCTCTTCTCTTCAGCATTTTCACTAATAACCAACTCAGCCACCTCACTTGCCACCATTATCCAATATGCAACATTAATATGTGCAGCCCCTACCATACAACAACTTCAGGAAACAATGCAACAGGTCTTTACAAAAACTGAAACATGGCTGGCTAACTCCCAACTTATTCTTAACCCTAAACATCAAAACTTATGATCCTTCAGCCTACCAGACCACTAGATCCCCCCCCCCCCCAACAGTTCCACATCATAGCTAATAACGATCCAATAATTACACCTGAACCATTCACCAAACTACTAGGACTTGACTTGCATATATCACAATTTTAAAAGACCACAAAAAATGGGCACCTTTTACAGAAACTAACAATTTTAACAGACTCCTCAAGATCTGCCATCACGAGAGGCCACCTACTAGCAAACTCTATTACACGCTTCACCCATCCTTATCAACCTCACAAAAAAAACAACAAAAAGAATTTAGATAAATTGAATACATGCTATAACAAAATAGCTAAATTTGCTACTGGATCACTACACAGGTCACATCACTGTCTAGCCCTCAAAAACACTCCTGGCTTGAACTACTTGAGCTCCTTGCATACAATCAATTAATCATGCCCCACAAATTACTCTAACCCAGAAAAAAAGCTTACTACAACCTTACTCTAATACTTGAACATTACGATCATCAAATAAATCTTTACTACAAGTCTCAAATTAACGACACTGCAGGAAACTCCTTGTACTCTTCCTACATCTCAAAAAACTGAAACTCCCTCCCCCATAATATGAGAACCACTGTCAACACACACACACCAGTTTAAAAAACTACTCACAATAATCTGACACTTGGCTCTGCTCATGCAACACCCCTTGCTGATCTCCTGTTATCATAAGTACACTCTCCATTAATTATTCAGCCTGTCTCTTGGACAGTGATCTTATTTGCATTATGATTTTTCCTTTTCCTTTTTATTCTTTAATGTGTGATAAATCTATAATTATTTTCCCTTTACAAATGTAAATTAATAAATAGATAGATCCTGGATTTCGACAATATTGGCAAAAACAGCTGGGCACCAGCAAGAAGACTCCAGGCAATGGATCCAAACACAGCTCACAGCGTTTATTGTACACAATAAAACAAGTTGTTAAGCGCTTTCATCCAAATGTATGTATGTTCTGAGGAAGTCCATACATTTGGATGAAAGCACTTAACAACTTGTTTTATTGTGTACAATAAACGCTGTGAGCTGTGTTTGGATCCATTGCCTGGAGTCTTCTTGCTGGTGCCCAGCTGTTTTTGCCAATGTAAATTAATACTTATAGGTTCTATGTTGATATCACTATGTTAAGTTCCATATCTGATGTTGTATCTACTGTTAGACATGCTGTAGCTACTGTAACTTATGTTGCATATATTGTTTGTCATGCTGTATTTACTGTTACTAATGTTGTATGCACTGTCACTTTTTGTGGAGCTTTTCTCCCCAGGCCTCTGCTGAAAATGGGCTCTGCCCAGTCAGACTTTCCTGGTAAACAAATGTAAAAGAAATAAATACCCCTCCTCTGCAGATATCATTTGGAAGCAGCAGAACAGGCTTTCATAGGCTGTTTGGTTCTTTTATGTCATCAAACTGCAGAGAAGCAGCAGTCATCTGCTGTTCACTGTATGCATGGTACCCATCCCAGAGCCAAATTTTGCTGATGGCTATGCTGGCAATGTTCTGCCACACTGCCTTGAAGAAGGCTTCCTGTTGTCAGCCTCATTTAAATAACAAGGTATGCACTCATGTCCTCCCATGATATGTTAGCCAGTTTGGGAATATCTTTTTAGGAGGGCTGCATAGATCTTTCACTGCACCTTGCCAGTTATGACCATCAGGATACCTCTTAGGAGGCAGGTGCTGTATTGCCTCACGAGACTCCGATGCAGCACATCATTGACTGTGGCAAGACTGTCATGTATGTTTGAAAATTTCACCCTCAAGTTAGTGGGAAACTAATCTCCCTGCACCTTAGAAATCTTGGAGGGCATGGCATTATGGGGGGGGGGGGGGGGGAATCTGAACTTAAGCTTCTTATGCATTAAATGTTATTCAATGACCACGTCACCCAATGCATTTCTTACTGATGCAGCACCAGTAAGTTTTATTACTGGCTTGCATTTTAAAACTATATGCGTATCCCTAGATAAAGTATGGTCTGCCCATCTGCACTGGACGTGCTGCTGTTCCCTCTAGTTACCTCAAGAAGCACAGCCTTAGTAACAAACATTTTAGTTTCCATGACAGCAACTACAAAAATGACTTCTGCCAACTACTTTTTATGACTGTGATGTTGATCTCTGAGATATTTGGAGAGTGGCTTTACAGACATTGCTTATTCATCCTGTAGAAGTCATTTCTTGTGAGTACATGTTTCAAGCATGCAAGATAGTGGCTATACTTGTTATAAAGCCTCTGGGACCTTCCTCACTGAGATCATGCCCACCCACAGAGAGGTGAAACAGTAGACCTTTTAGAGGTGAGTAACAGCACACAGGGCTCAATGCAATAATCCAGATTACTGATGATCTTAGTTTTTTTTCTCTGAAGCTGGCCAAGGCCACAGTATCTGATCAAATCCAAACTGTAATCGGTAATTTAACACCATATAATGAGGCTGCATAGATACTTTTACCCAACAGCTACAGATGACAAAAGTGGTAGGGAATCTGTTGCCATTTATGGACAGTCAAATAACCATTAAAATGCCATACAGCAGTAACCGTTTTTAATTGTCAGACTCAGGATGACTCCTGGAATAATGAAATGGAATGAGCAAAATGTGAGCTTAGATATATCAAGTCCAAGACTGCTGTGCCTTAAAGCGTTTCCTTTTTGCCAAGGAATGATGATTTTGGCATTAGTTCATAGGTTCATACTAGGCTATCTGCCCAAGGGCATTTATAAGCCTAGCCCATAGTTATGTGGCTTTCGCCACCCCTTTAGTTTGAATAAAAACTATGCCTATCATTTTGCTGTGCCTCTGTCAAGCAGTGACACTGAAGTAATCCCTGGGGTATATCTGCAATCTCCCATCCATTGGTCAAGATTCCTCTTGAACAAGGCCAGAGAGGTGCTCTGCCTCACATGTACCGGGATTTTGTTCCACAGCATAGGGAGTCTCTGGGTGATGAATCTGTCCCTCCAGCACGTTCTATTTATAACCGTGTCAAGGTTTAAGTCTCCCGCCCTTGTGGTTCTGAGGGATCTAGATTTTTTGAGGTGAAGCATATTCATCAAATCTGGATTTGACATGGCCTTATATGTCAGGCACAGGTCACCTCTGAGCAAGCGGTATGAGACTGAATAGAGCTGGAGTTCTTTCAGTCGGGCAGCATAAGACATATTTTTGAGACCCTTTATCCTTTTGGTGAGGAACTTTTGGGGCCTTTCAAGCTGCAGCAGGTGTCTGGTCAGATACATTCGAGCGGGGCATTGTACTCAATCATAGGTCTAATGAGTGATGAGTACAGGGGACGATGACCTCCCTTGATCTAGATGTGAATCCCTTCATGATCAGGTGGGCGATATAGAAGGTTTTCCTAACTACTTTAGCAACATGAGTGTCAAGCGAAGGCTACTGTCAACCTGGGTCCCCAGATCCCTGATGACTTTTCTGTGCTCAGTGGATTGCCACCTATATGGTAGCTAGGGGTAACCTTGTTTTTCCCGAAGGGTATGACTATGCATTTTTGGCGTTTAACTTCAGGCCATGGCTCTGGCACCAGTTATCCGTTTCTGTGAGGCCCTTCTGGAGGATATCTGTGTCAGATGTGTTTTCGACTATGGCGCCCAGTTTGCAGTCATCTGCAAACTTTGTCAGCCATAACCCTCCTGTGTTTGCTTGTACTTCAGAAAAGTAGATGCCGAACAAGAGTGGACCCAGGACTGAGCCCTGTGGGACACCACTTGTGACAGGCTTTGAGTCTGACATGGCTCCAGCAACTCTGACCCTGTGGGTTCTGTCACTTAGCCAGTTTGCAACCCATCTTGTGATGTATGGGTTTACATTCAAGCTGATGAGTTTTTCGATGATACCTGAGTGGAGTATTGTGTTGAAGGCCTTTGCCAGGTCGAGGTAGGCTGTATGGACTGCCTTTCTCTCATCAATGGCCTTGGTGACTGTCTCGAAAAAGTCAACCAAGTTTAAGAGGCAGGATCTGCCTTTGACAAAGCCAAACTGGGTTGGATCCAAAGTCTGCAAGTTCCCTATGTCTTTATTTATGAGTTCCATTATGATCCTCTCCATGGCTTTGCAGATAAGGCTTGTCAAGCTAATGGGGCGGTAATTTCCAGGGTCTGTGGAGGCACCGCCCTTATGAAGTGGGACCACAGTCGCCGTGCGCCACTCCTTTGGTACGTATCCTGAGGTGAGGCTAAGATTAAACAGCTGTCCTAACTGTGGGTTTAATTCCTCGTCGAGTTCGTGAAACACACAGCCGGGGACACCATCCGGTCCCATGGATGCTGTGTTTTTTGCCTTAGTGAGGGCAGTTCTCACCTGGGCGTTGGAGATGTTTGGGCGGCTACAATCCTCTGGAATTGATATCTCTCCTTTTGGGGGGGAGAAGTTTGCACTGAACCTGTCAGCCAGTATGTTGGCAATGTGTGTAGGTTCAGTAATTTTCACATCATTTTGAACTAATTCTGAGCATATCTGGGAGTTTCCTCCTAGGTTTCTAACATAGCTAAAGAAGGCCTTATGATTCTCTTTAGAGTCCTTGGCGATTTTTCTCTCAAAATTTGCCTTGGGTGATTTTATGAGAGCTCTTAGTTTTTTACTTATAATGATCAAAGGTGTCTTACCTTTCAAGGATTTTGCTCTATCTTGTAGTAGCTTCCTCCTTTTGTTGTAGAGCTTGTTTATGGCTGGGGTCCACCAGACTGGACGCTTGCCTTTGGTACAGAGAGTCTTAGTTTTGTTTGGGATTGCCTGATCCATGCAGTCCTGTAGGTGCTGGTAGAAGGCATTTGTAAGTGATTCAGCGGTTTGAGTAATGTTTACCACTGGCTCAGGGGCCTTAAAGGAGACCACACTAGTTTTTAGAAGTGTGAAATCGGCTTTTGAGAAGTTTTTCACTGTGGTCTTTTTTGTTTCAGGTGGGGGCGGGATGAGGACCTCCAGCGAGATTAGTTTATGATCTGATCTCACCAGTGAGGGGTATACTTCCGGTGTTGAACATTTTGATCCCATGTTCGTGATGATGAGATCAAGTATGTTTTATGTAAGTAGTGTGCAGAGGGCCCATTTCCCTATAAAAAACAATGTTACAGAAGAGCAATTCTTTTTTGTTTTGTTTTTTTTTAAGAAAGAACAGCAATTCTTGACATCTGTTGTTTTCCTGTATTTTTTTTTTTGTAATTTGGGAACTCGCAATTATGAGCCTTGGAATTTTAATAGCAAGCTGTCCTACAACAGCTGGTCCAAAACAGGGTTCCAAGATAGATTTGATGGGTATTGCAAACTATGAGAGACTTTATGGACAGACTTGGTGGCAGAAACAATAGGCAGGAGAAGTGGCAGAACCTTCAGTAACGGTTCTGACAAATCAGTATATTGACGGCTGCTAGATCATGCAAGCCACTGCTTTTGCTGGAGCAGTTTAGCTGACTGGGGACCATCTCTTTCTCTCCAAAGGCTGGTACAGCTGGCATAAGACACTCATTTCCATCATCCTGTACCCACTTCTTCCAGTGCCATAGACGGTACCTGAACTCAGGATGTCTAGGTCTTAGTCAGAGCTTCATCCTTCTGGATCACAGAGTCAGGCTTTTGTCAAAGATCATGTTTTTCTAACAGATGTTCTCAGAGCAAACAAGTGTCATTTTTTGCTTTAATTTTTCACTTCAGGACAATGACCAAACCTCAGTCAGTATAAGTAAAAAGAATATTCATCCAGTAAAAAGAATATTCATCCAGGAGTGTGATATTCTGACCACTGCAACAATTATGAGAAGGTGGTTGTGAAACCATAATATACATTTCAGGTGAAAGGACAAAAACAGAAGTGAGCAACAAGTGGTAACACATGCAAACTCTTGTGATGAGTACAGAAAGGAAAGAAAAGAGCTGGGAAAAAATTATAATGAAACTATTAAATGCTGTCAGTCTCCATGAGTACTGGAAAAATTAAAGTTTTTGGTTCACTTTTCCTTCACAGGACATTGTTCTGTCAATGAGTTAGTCTGACTAAAAATTAAGCATGTACCACATAGGCAGAAATTCTCTGGAATAACTGACACTCGTATGGCACTTGCAGTGATGAAAACCCTCCTGATTACAGTCCATGTATCATAAGCTTTTACAAGGCAAATGCAATGTAAACACATTTTCTCTCCTCTGTATGTTATTTCCTTCCTCTAAAAAGATAGCAATAACACTTCATGTAAAGAAAGTATGCATTTCTCCCCTTCTGTGATATTTCATTAGAAATCTAACCAATATTTTCTTTACGAATCTGTCTCCATGGCACTCACAAATATCACCTACGCCATTTTAATTTTTGGCCCAGGAAAACCCCACAAAGTAAAGTTTTAGGCTTTCCAATCTTTCCCTTCTAATTATGTCATAAACCTGCTAAATTTCATATTATTCACATATTTTACTGTACTAATGCAATCATATTTGCCTCTTTCCACTTCGCTTTTGGGGATACACAGCTCTTAAAATGTATAATCGCAAAACAGTTAACGTTGGAAAGTAAAGTGTCAAGAAAACTTATCACCATAAGAGGATGTCAACAACTTGCTTCTCAATGACGCCTGGGTCTATAAAAAAATCTAAATTAAGCACTATTCTACAGGCATAGAATAAAGGATTCATTACACTGTATTTAAACATGGCAAAAAACAAACCACTGTCACAGGAAGAAAAACGTAGAAATTAGCAAGAATTCTAAGTACTGCAGTTTTACGTGCATGGAAAGAAGACCCTGCATAACAAGATGAAATGCTGTACTCTCATATCATGAAGACAGACAGTGCACTGTGAGACAAAGAAAACATATACAAATAAACAATGGTGTCAATACGTCTGCCCCATCAGATCATTTTTGGTTACAGCAAAATAAACGGTTGTGTTAGTATGTCTCTGCCTCATCAGATAATTTATGGTTAGAACAGCGCAAGTCATAGATGACCATAGTCATTCTTTAAGACTTGGCAACTATGAACAAAGATCTAAAAATGTACACTCTGCATACAGCATCCCTTTTCAGACTATGTACTTTGATTCTGACAATATCTACCATAACAGGGGTCTCTTGTTACTTTATTAGACAAATAATCTAATACATCACCTCTCTGAAAAATGTGATGTTGGATAAACAGTTTAACAACTTGCTGTTAATTAGTTTAATGTATGCTCGCATCTAAACAGAAGTTTAGCATTACATACCACTTACATAATTTAACACAGCTAATTATATAATTTAATAAAGGAAAACAAACCAAGTTTGCAGTGTGGATGGCATTACAACTTGGGTAGGCTAATAGACATGACATGACACAAGCAAACTAACTGTTAAAAGGCAAAGTAAAGTTATGGTATAACTTTTGGCCAAATTTTACAAATAAGAGCTAAACTGAGGTCATGAAGACATATCGGATGAATTCAGTCTGTGATCCAGCAGAAAGCTGTTGTCTCCTTTTAAACACGTTGTATCTTAATTTGGATTAATTTCTGAAACTATACGCTAAAGTGCTTGTTGATCTTACAAGTTTCTCTTCTCCCAAATAATCAATGAGACATACAATGCTAGTCTGCATGTCACAAAAAAGCACTGGAATAAGCACTGCAACAAGTACTTTAAGAAGTCTATTAGTATTTTCTGGAAACAGTAGCTGAAAGAAAACCATGCTAATTATCTACTAAGGGTTGCAGCCAGGGTGGGATAAAAGCAGAAGGTTAACAACACAATGATTATAACATTTAGGGAAATGTGCAGGAATGCAACGAAAGGGCAGTATGTACCTTTCTAACTGAGAGAGATTTAGCTGGACTAAAGGTAGTCTGCTCTGTGGGTTCGAGCCCTTCAATTGTTTCCGTGCAGTCTGAGAGGGGAGCATCCTGCAACAGTAAATTGAGCAAACAAAGCAAAACAAAACCCTGGCTTTATATTAGTAACCAAGAGTAGCACTGTGCCATCTTAACATGCAGCTGACATGTTTAACACACACACAAAAGTACAATGAAGGATGAAGGAAAAAAGGACATGCACAATTCCACAAATGAAAAATGTTGCGAAACAGACACTACTAGTCAAACTTTTAGCAGACAGGAATTAAAAATACATTTTGCAAATACACTAATATGTTCCCTACATCAACAATGTGTTACTTGTTGCCTTTAAAAATAAAGTAAAATGAAATGCATTCTGCATTACTGGTAGCTGCTATATGAACACTCTTGTGTAAATGAAGTGCCCATATATTTCATTTGTTGATTATAATTAATATGCTCACCTACTATAAGCTAAACTGACTTATAAGGCCAAATTATGAACACAGATGATTACAACTTTTTAAAAATGTAACAAAAAATGTACATTGCTTGCTTACTTTTACATTAATATACAAATGAGTCCAGAAGCATAGAAGCAGCATGCCAAGCAGTCTGCTGAAGGACTGAGGACCAAGTATAAACTCCTCCCAAAATTTCACAACATAGTAAATAAGACAGAAGTTATGCACCTATGAAGTGAAAAGTCTGATTCCTATAGAATGGGGACATAGGTCACAAACACTGCCCCCCCCCCCAACCTGCTGACCAAGACGCTGGAACGTCATAGACTGTGACAGTAGCTATATACCCAGGCAGTTGGAAAAGTGTCTCAGAGTTTTAGACTTGAGCATTAAATGGTGGACATAAGAGCAAAGGACAATTGTGGGACCAACAGGTACAGATTTAATTAACCCATGTTTAATAGTCATATGCTCTATATAACAGGTACAGATTTAATTAACCCATGTTTAATAGTGATATGCTCTATATAATAACTATGTACTTGTGTTTTTATCTTTGGCACTATTATTGTGTTACTAAGTCTATTACAATGTTTGCACATTATTTACTAGCTACATTAAGTACTCTATTTTGCATGCTACTGCCCTTGCTTAGATCACACCTAATGCTAGAAGGCTGTATTCAAAAATACTGTGCCTCTATAGCCCCTCACATTTTATGCACAATTTATGTATCATCTACTATCCTCTGCATGCACTTTAAATGTACTACATTATTTCTTTATGTACTAATATTCATATTGTTGTACGGTTGCTTGCCTTTGCGATTTGGTTTGGATGGTAACCAAAGAGTATCCTTGGACAAGTTTTCCTACACAGTTAAATAAATAAGCCACAAGCAAGAAAACAACTAGAAAGCCTGACTAGTTCTTCAGGACTATATGACAGTTTGACGCATAGCAGCTATGTCTACTGCATGCACCAATTAAACCTTAACAGATAATCAGCAGCTGCTATGGGCATGCTTCAGCTGTGCACTAAATGCTGCCTCTTCATGCCCTGAACATAAAGCATTTTGCAACTATATGATCAGTGTGATTACCTGCAATACTCACCTCGCAAACTGCTATTTTCTGCCAATTAAAGAATGATAGCAGAATTAAATATTAGATTTACAGAAAAAAAACTGCACGATATTTAACACAAATGGGAGGTTCTTTCTTCAGCTTACTGTATACACTTACCTGTGCAAAACTTCTGTCCACCACAACGCCACTGAGGACCATTGACTGAGGACCAGCAGTTTTAACATCTTGCAAATTTTGTTCTCTTATCTGAAAAGAAAAAAAGTAGTGTTGATTTCATAATCAGTGCAGAAATACCTGTCGGATGGTGACTACCACAAACAGTGATGAGGGAGACTATTTAATGGGTATGTAAATTTACAGAACTGTTCTGATACTAAGCTTTCCACTCAGTCTGTTCATCAACAACCTCTCTTACTCAGTTCTTTTTCCATGAATCCTCCCTAAGACTGCCTAGACTAAAGTTTCCTGCAACATCAGTACATCTAAGCATCTTAATCTAATGCATAGTGCGACTGATACTGATGATGTTGGACCAACAAGTTACTGCTGTATGGAAGTACAGGAGGATTACTTTTTAAATTACAGTACTACAGTCCTCATTTCACAAATTACAGTACTACTTTCCTCACTTCACACAGTTTGGAACAACTAACAGATATTTTATTAATCTTTGTACAGAGTTTTACAGAAGTAATTTCGCACACAAGAAAACCTCTGCTGATCTGCTAGTACAATTACCAACTATTAAATTTTGCAAGCAGTGCATTAATACACACAAGCATTATATGTATGTGTGTGTGCACACACATACACACGCTACCTACCAAAGTTCCTTACTTATACTGGAGAACCTCCTAGATCTACTTTCCCAGTAAAACATGATAAAGTAGTAACACTAGAAGACATCGATTTAGATTATAACAGCCACCTGAAAGCAAAACTTACCAGGCTCCTATAGTCCTTTAATCTTTCTCAACAAGTTCACAAACGTACCAGACAACACTGCAATGTAATACTAATTCTACATCATACAACCCCATAAAATGTCTTAATTCTCTCTAACTTTCTAAATGACTACAACCCTTTGCTTTCAAAATGGTCTCTTAAAAAAAACACCTACTTTCTCCCAGTTTATATGAAAATGAGAAACGCAACCAAATATTCTGAAGAAATTCTTAACTCGGAAATGGATGCTAGTGACTGGTCCACTGTACATAATACAAATGACCCCAATGTTATGCTTAATATTCCATGTAATATACCAATCAGTACAAGACATACTCTTCTCATTTACAACAAAGACCTGAGACAAAGCAGCCAAATGGCACTCCTTACAGATAATTAAGCAAATAAAATAGAGACAACGCCTTAATGGAGTGGAAAGAAGACTCCAGTAACTCAAACTGCTTATCAAACACAAAAGCCATAAAAAAAAAAAAAAAAGAATAAATATCAACATAGCCAAAATAGCACAGTGTGGGTCAGCACAAACAAACATATACCAGATTATTACCAAATTAATTTTCTCATATACAAACTAGGTAGTGACGTAAAGTTAAAAACCTATGGCCCATGTTTTCAACTTCTCATTAACCACAAAAACAACACCTAAATAATTCACACATGCTGCCATAAACTCAATACTTAAGATCCCCACGTCAAAGACAGCGAGCAACTTCAGGCCTATTGCAAAAATTGACCCTACTACCACAGTAAATGAGAATTAAATGTATAGAAAGATTTTACAATACACTCTGAAATATGACACTCTTCCACAACAGCAGCATGGTTTCAGGCCTATGCATACTACAGTAACTGCCCTACATTACTTTACAAATAAGATGCTCAACAATATAAATGGAGGACAACAAACAGGGACCATCTTTGTAGATCATAAGAGCTTCTGAAACTCTGAATCATACTACTCGTTTACAAAAACTCAAGTACTTGGAACATCCTTCCATCTTGCATCCCCAATAGACCTCTCAGATCTGAACATCAAAACCGGAATGCTATCGACAAACCTAAAAGTCCAGCTGGCCAACTTCTCCTCTCTTTCACTATTGGCAAGGCTTGGAACTCTCTCCCTTCCTTTCTAAGAATAGCAAACTCTGAAAATTTCAAAACTCAGCTTTTCAAACATCTGTCCACTAAGTGGAAATGCACCTGTCTTCACCCTACCCAAAACTATCCAAGAACACATTGATATCCCACCTAGAGTGTACCCTAGCTCTCAAAATGTCCTACAGCTATTTATCCTTGAACCCCTCTGTGTAAATATTGTAAACAGATTCACACTTTAAAACAGATGAATGTAAAAAGTCCTCACACTGATATCCTACCTAGAGCGTACCCTACCTAGAGTGTACCCTAGTACTCAAAATGTCCTACAGCTATTTATCCTTGAACCTCTTTGTGCATATATTGTAAATAGATTCACACTTTAAAATGAATGCATGCAAAAAAATCTTAACTCTCTTCTCTATGTGCATATATAATGCATTTTCTCAAATTACTCTATAAGAATAGCTTTATAACTGTATAACCTTTTTAGAAAAACCTTAGTGAAGTTGTATTTGACTATTTGTAATAATGAATGTTCCTATTGTACAAACTGGTCTCCTCAATGTATCACTTATATTTTTCATATTTTTGTAATTTGTATTTTTGGAGCTTTTCTCCCCGGGCCCCCACTGAAAACAGGTCCTCGGGGCCCAGTGGACCTCCCCGGTAATCAAACTGGAAATAAATAAAAATAAATAAATTGGCTTCTCTACAGAAGTCTACCTTTGATTTGAAATTTATTTATAAAACATATCGTCTCTGGATTCTTCAAATGGCCCAGGGGTTCCATAAGGGCCAGTCCTTAGTCCATTACTATATTTGCTTTATCAATAATTTTCCATGGAACCTACCAGGTTTAAACTGCTTACTTTACCCGGATAACAGTTATTAATCACAGCTGGTAGGGGTCCTAAAAATATTAATTCAGTGCTCAAAATGATGTTTCACTTCGCTGGAGCTATAACAGACAGCAGACTAGGGTCAGACTCTACATCCAAGCTTCATAAACTTATCTAGTTTGGAATCCGCTAAAAGTTGCATATAAAATCTCACATCTCTCCTTACTACATAAGTGTGAACAAATACGTATTCATACCTTTCATCTACTTACTCTTCTTTCTTCACTCATTTCCTTACTTCTATCAATTTCTCTCCACTGGCTTTTGCTCTAAATAAATATACCATAAGCCTGCTTTTTTTCCACTTTGTATTGCATTTCCTGTTTGCATTACACTAACTTATCTCTAATTTTTCTATAAACTGATTAAAATTTCTCTAAGCACTACATCATTACCATATAACTTGTATCGCTTCTTAACCAATGTTTTCATATTGTGTATTATTTAGTATAATTAAACTGTATTTGCTTTTTTGTATTACTTTTAAAGACTGCAAAATTATTGTTCTTAAAATGTTTTGTAACACTTTGGAGCTTTTCTCCGTGGGCCTCTGCTGAAAATGGGTTCCTACACAGTTGGCCTTTCCCAGTAATCAAATGCCAGTCAATAAATAAAAGACAGGTGCACAATAGCCATTGGGAGTTTATTACCCAGATTGCACCACTACTGATTTATTTACTCACATTATAAAACTCTACTACCATACTGCAAAAAGTACAGTTGTGTACCTACCATAAATGTAGATGTTTGAGTGTATTCACTGTTGCAGTCATTACTCTTGGGTTATCCTGCTGGCAGGCTACCCGCAGTCAGCCAGAATTCCAAAGTCTAGGTCTGGTGTCGGTTGCTGTCGCCTTTTCACTGACGTCAGTGCGGCAGGGGTATAAAAGATGCAGCCAACGCCATTTTCTTCAGTTTTTCTTGCCCCAGATGTCAGGTGCCCCAAATAGGTAGGCTGTAAAATATACCAATAAGAAATGCAAGCATAAAAATAACATTTCCTTCATCTACAAGCAAATACACCAAAAAGGTTGTATAGGATAAAGAAGTGCAGATAAGTCCCAGCAAAGAGAAGGGGGATGGTGGGTGGGTAACCTGGACTGCAACAGTGAATATACTCTAACATCTACATTTATGGTAGGTACACAACTGTACTATGTTCATCGTGTTTCACTGTTGCAGTCATTACTCTTGGGTAGAATCCCAAAGCTGAGGTTGGGTGGCTGGGCTAAATAGGATTAGGAGAGGCTATGAGACCCTGCAGAACTGCAGTGGCGAAGCCTGCTCTGGACTTAGAGTAGAGAGGCAAGGGGTAGTGCTTTACAAAAGTGTGCACTGAACTCCAAGTTGCAGCCTCTAAGATTTCTTTGGTTGGTACTCCTCTGAGGAAGGCTGCTGAAGTGGCTGCTGCTCTGGTGGAATGAGGCCTAATGCCCTTAGGCACTGATTTGCCATATTGAAAATAGCAGAAACAGATGCAATGGCCTATCCATTTAGAAATAGTCTGTTTTGAGATAGCCTTTCCTTGTGATCCTGCAGCATATGACACTAAAAGTTGCTCAGTCTTTCTGAAAGCTTTAGTTCTGTCCAAGTAGAAGCGTAACTGCCTGTGTATGTCCACAAAGAATGCAGAATTTTCTCACCCTTGTTCTGTGGATTTGGGTAAAAGGTAGGCAAGTGAATGGCTTGGTTGAGGGCCACACTGGACACCACCTTAGGCATAAATGTAGGGTTTGTCCTCAGAGAAACCCTGTCTGGATGAAAAATGATGAAAGGTTCCACAGCCATGAGTGCTTGTAACTCCGAAACTCGCCTTGCAGAGGTTATGGCTAGGAGCAGAGCTGTTTTCCAGGATAAGAATTTTATATCTGCTGTTGATGCTGGCTCGAAAGCTTTTCCAAAACATAATTGAGGTCCCAGGCCGGAATTGGTGCTCTCCTTGGAGGCCTAAATGTTTTTAGCCCCTCTGAGGTACTGCCTTATTAAAGGATGAGAAAAGACAGGCGGTTCCCTATTGTAATGTGCAGAAATGGCAGAGGCATGAATCTTAACTGATGAGAAAGAAAGGCCTTTGTACAGCATCTCAGTTAGGTATTGTAAAATCTGAGGGATATTTGGCACAGACGTGTCAATGCCTTGTTCCTAGTTCCAAGTACAGAATCTCTTCCATTTTTCTGTATAAGATTTTCTGGAACTGGGCCTCCTGGCCTCCAAGATAACATCCATAACAGCTTTTGATATCCATGCTGGACCTTGAGACAAGCTCTTTAGGATTGGGTACCAGTGCTGGCGTGGCCAGTCTGGTGCAATCAGAATCATTTTTGGCTTCTCTTGTCTGACCTTTAGGAGTACTCTGGGAAGGAGTGGCAGTGGTGGAAAAGCATATACTGTTAGATTGTGCCAGCTGAATGATAGGGCATCCACTTTCCATGCCTGCTTGTGGTAAATCCTTGTGCAAAATCTCTGCAATTGACAGTTGTGAGGGGAGGCAAATAGATCTATGTCTGGACATCCCCATTTCCTTATTATCATGCTGAAGACTTGTGGATCCAGTTTCCATTTGTGGGGATCCATGAGGTTTCCGCTTAGTTCATCTGCCAGAGTATTTGTTTTTCCTGGCAGGAATTGTGCTTGCAGGTGAACTTGAAAAGCCAATGCTGTGTCCCATAAGGCCATTGCTTGTCTGCACAGGGGATAGGAATGTGCACCTCCCTGCTTGTTTATGTACCACATGACCATAGTATTGTCTGTCTTTATCAGTAACTGTCCTGGATGAAGCAGGTCCTTGAAGGCTGTCAGGGCATTTTGAACAGCTAGCATCTCTTTTTGATTGATGTGAAGATGCCTCTGGTTTGCAGGCCATGTGCCCTGAATACATTTTCATGCCATATGGCCCCCCCCAGGCATAATCCAATGCATCTGTTGTTAGTGTCTGTCTGGCTGTGGGTAAACTGAATGGCAGATCCTTGTTGTGGTGACAGGCTTCTGCCCACCATCAAAACTCCTGTTGTAGGCAGGGAATGAGTGCAATTATGGTCTCCAGGCTGTGGCAATGCTGAGTCCAAACACTTTTCAGATACCATTGTAGTTTCCTCATATGCAGTCTGGCATATGGAATTAGTAGAATGCTAGATGCCATGAAACCCAAGGCCTGCAGGATTTTCCTTGCAGATAGGTGGGTTTTTGTTGCCAAGCTCTTGAAGTAGTCAGTTGTTTTTGTTTGTCTGGCGTGAGATAAGCCATCTGGGCAGTTGTATTTAAGCTTGCACCCAGGAATATTATCTCTTAAGAGGGCACTAGTTTTGATTTCTTTTCATTTACTGTGGACCCTAGGCCGATTAGTAATCTTTTTTACAAACTCCAGATGCTATAGAAGAGTGTCTCTATTCTCTGCTTGAATTAGGCAGTCGTCCAAGTAGGGATATATTTGAATTCCTTTTTGTCTGCAAAACGCAACTACCGGTGCCAGGCATTTTGTAAAAACCCTGGGCGCAGTAGATAAGCCAAAGGGCAGTGCAGGGAATTGGTAATGCATTGAGCCAGCTATGAATTTGAGGTATCTTCTGCAAGATTGTCTGATTGGGACATGCAGGTATGCCTCTTTTAGGTCCAAAGTTACGAGCCAAGCCCTCTTGCCCAGCATGGGCAGTAGCTGCTGAAGAGTCAACACCTTGAATTTTGGAACTTGCAGAAATGTATTTAGTATAGACAGGTCCAGAATTGGTCTCCAGGTTTTGTCCTTCCTGGGCACTAGGAAACGTCTGGAGTAAAATCCTTGCCCCTGCTCTTGTTGTGGTACTTGCAGAATGGCCCTCATGTCCATGAGGGCTGTAATTTGTTATTGTGCCTCTGCCCATTGACTGTGTGGCAGGTCTGGCATGCCCTTTGACCTTGGTACAGTGTGGAAATGGAACCTGTAGCCTTGGGACACTATGTTCAAAACCCATTTGTTTTAGGTAACGAGTTGCCAATTTGATGAAAAAAGTGCTAGTTTTCCCCCTAAGGTGGCTGTCAAAAGAAAACTGTTTGGATCTGGTAGAGGAGTCACTGGGACTGTTTCCTGTAAGTCTGGGATTTGTCTTCTCCACCTTTGGAGGTAGGAGCACCCCATTGTTTAGGCCTGTATGAGCCTTGGAGCTGAGATCTGCCTCTTTGTGGTCTGTCTGAGACTGGAAAGGACCAATTTTTTGATGGCCAGTTCCTGCTAAACCTGGGCGGCTGTACCTGTAAGAAATCCTTGACTGTCTGCATGGGTTTTGCTTTATCCTCCATTTTTTCAACACCTCTTCTGCTTTAGTACCAAACAAAGTATCATGCTGTAACGGTGCATCTAATAATTTTGCTGTAACATGATCAGGCAGATTTTGTTCCTTTAACCAAGCATGCCTTCTAATAACAGAACCTGTAACAGCGGCCATGCAAGAGGCCTCCAGTGAATCATAACCACAATGCAAAGTATGCTTTCCCACTTGTTCAGTTGCATGCAATAAATCCTGCAATTCCTTGTTCTCTGAACATTCAGTATTTGTCAACATTTTTTGTTTAAGTAAAGACATTAAATATTGCTGATATTTAAGCATATGAAATTGACAGTTTAAAGCCCTTACAGCCAGGGTAGCAGAAGTGTAAACTTTTCCCCCCCATCTGTCTAGAGCCCTAGAATCCCTATCAGAGGGGACAGGGTTTTTTGCAGTGGAAGCTTTAACCCCCTTGGAACCCTGAGATATAGTTTCTGGGTCAGCAGTGGGGTTTTATATAAGAATTTATGAGAAGCCGGGACCCTGTAGTATCTGTCTGGCTTAGCAGGTGCAGGGGGTAAAGAGTCAGGGGGCAGTCCGGTCTCTGAAAATACACTGTCTACAATGTCTAGAACAGGTGGAATAGCAAGGGGTCTGTGCTGAGGAAGAAGCAGGAAGTCTCTGAGCCTTTTCTTAGATTCAGAATAATCTTGGCTCTCCCAGTGGAAATGCTCCCTCATAGTATGCAGTGTTTCCCCAAAAGAATAGTCCTCAGGAGGAGAGGCTGAAGGAATGGATTCTTCAGCATCAGAATCCTCATAAGGAAGCATGGAGTAATCCTGTTCAGAAGAGGAATCAGAGGAAACAGAAACCTGATCAGAAGAATCATACTCTGTCTCTTGCCTAGGCCTCTTATCAGGAGGGGGATGGGAACCCCTGATCAAGGTAATTAGGTCTTCGGCCATTTTGAGCATCTGTTTTTTAGGCATGGAAGTCTGAATAGGAGAATGCTGTACTTATTTCTTTGTCTTTAGAGCTGCTTTAGTCTTTGTGTTTGAAGCTGAAGATGGCTTAACATATAGTTGTGTAGGTCTGAAGACACCCTCAGAGGCCGATGCCTGGTCAGCGGCTCTGGACCCATCTGAGGGATTGATTTCAGAGTGTCCAATACCTTGAGTTTCCAGAGGCCTAGTCGGCTCCACCTGGGAGTCGATAGCGGTCTGTGGCTCTGAGGTAGCGGGCGCCAAGGGCTGCAAAAGCACCTCACTGAGAACCGGCGATTGGCCTAGAAGAGGCTTCGTCGTCGGTTTTGGACCTCGGATGCCTATCCTTTTCCTTGCGTTTTTTGTAAGCTCCGGTTGTCGGCTGTTCCGCCGGCATTATATAATTAAATCTTCGGCCAAGTAATGAAATGCAAAATCGGACAGATGCTTGATAGCGCGTTGGTTAAATCTAGCACAAAACTGACAGCTAGCAACGTTATGATCAGGGCCTAGGCAAGGAATACAGTAAGAGTGAAAATCCTTATGAGGTATTTGCTTCTCACAAGAAATACAATTGTTAACTTTTTCTGACATTGGTCTGGAGCAAGAAAAAAGTTTCCTCAATGGGGTACTTAGCTTTAATGAAGACTTCGGTTCTGAAATTCAGCTTTGAAAATCTCAGGAGTCAGCCGACCGGCACTTGAGAACTGCTTTTGCTTCGGGCACCACGAGGCAAGAAAGACTGAAGAAAATGGCATTGGCTGCATCTTTTATACCCCTGCCACACTGACGTCAGGGAAGAGGAGACAGCAACAGACACCGGACCTAGACTTTGGAATTCTGGCCGACTGTGGGTAGCCTGCCAGCAGGATAACCCAAGAGTAATGACTGCAACAGTGAAACATGATGAACATCAGAGACAATAAATTAAGATTCCTTCACTTTTATCCCCAGTCTGGAATATCACTACACTGCATTAGTGAAAACCAAATGGCTTCCAGTAAATGGAAAAATATCCTTCTTATGAAATAAGCTTAGCCCTTTAAGAAACTTTATGTAACTATTCCCACCCTTAAGAAAAAAAAGCTCCAAATAAGAATCAGTCCTTACTCTTGCAAGACCTTTCAAGTGCTACACTGTACATACAGAGGCCACTGTCTAGGCTAACGACTACTGACAGGACTTTTATGAAGGTTGCTCCAACAGTCTGAAAACAATCTTTTAGATAGTATCAGGGACACTGGTTAACTTGCAAAGATTCACAGCACTACTAAAGAACACACATTTAAAGCAATCAACTGTGAATGTTTCCGCAAAACTTGGAGTACAAGCTCCTCTAAGCAAGTAACACCATATCTGGCTTACACTATATTTCTCAAAATGCAAGGATTAATGCCTATAGACACATGTATTGAATTTATTTTTTATTTATTTATTTTACATTTGTTGACCGGGCTAGTCTAACTGGATGTATGTCCATTTTCAGTAGAGGCCCGGGGAGATCAGCTCCGCTAAACAGATCATATTAAAATGAGTAGTTTGTCTTTCGGCTTTTTCCCGGTAAGGGGTCGCCACAGCAGAACTCCAGCCCGCTAATGATTGGCAGTAGATTTTTGCGAAACGCTGAGGTGCCAGCTCGACGCCCAACCTTCAACGAAGGCACTCCCAAATGAGTACACTCAAATTTTAGGCTAAAAGGCAATTTTACACAGGAGTATGGTAATAATTTTACTTACATATACAAACAAAAGACATGATTCTAACAGTAGTAATCTTGCAAAGGAAGTTTGTGATCTGCAGAGGTGCATGAGAAGGAGTAAGAAAAAAGCAAACAAACTTTAGGTCACTTACAGATCATTATCATTGAGGCTAAAGATGTGAGAAGAGAGTACAGTGGACAAAAGGAGACAGTGAATTATTAGTCTGGATAAGTACATGGGCATAGCCAGTGAGCTTTAAGGTATTCTTTGAGTCGCTTTTTGAAGAGTTGTGTCGAAGTGAGGAATGTAAGTTCAGTAGGAAGAAGGTTCCAGGCTTTCCCCACTGTATTTGAGAACCGTGAATCTCCTGACTTATTACTGGATTTGTGCATAGATACTAGTAGCTTGTTTGCTGAGTGTACAGTAGTAAGATTTTTGTAGGGAATGATAAGGCTAGTGAGAGTTTGGGTATTACTAGGATGATAGAGGGACTTGTGTTTGATAGTAAGTTGATGTAATAGAAGTTGATTGGGTAGCTCCAGCCATCCTAGCCGTTTAAGGTTATGACAATGGTGGGTTCTAGAAGGGGAGCTAGTGGCAAATCTGGCAGTGCTGTTGTAGGCAGTTGCCAGTTTGTTGAGGTTATTTTTGGATAGATTAGTATAGATGGGTGAGGCATAGAGGAGGGTGGAAATGAGATGGGTTTAGGTGATAGTAGTTCTGGCTAGAGGAGTAAATAATAAGAAATTATGCACACTGCTTATATAGTTTATTTTTATCCTTTACAATATGTTGCCTAATATTTTTTAACCAATATACTTATAAGTTCATAGGTATAAAATAGGCTAGTTGCCCTTGTGGGTTATTTTAAGCCTAGACAATTTTCGTTGGTGAGAGATGAACCCTGTACCCACTTGTCTGTGAAGTGAACACCTTAACCATTATGCCAACCTAAAATCTTGTTTACTCTGCCAACAATAATATACATCTACATAGCTGGGCAAAGTTAAGATTTAAGTACATAGTCTAACATTCATTATGTCTACGTTTTATAACCTGTTCAAAATATTAAATGTGCAGCTTGGTAGCAGATGGATCACAATGGCATTTCCACGGTTATTCACTGTAAATTTAGTCTAGTAATGCCTACCACTTTATCTTTTAGGATATTAATTTTTTCTTTACACTTTATTGTCTAAATGGCTTGGGCCATACCTGAAAATGGTCTTTGGACCAATGTACCAAACAAAAAAAAAAAAATTAACAATGAATCCCATGGATACAAGCCACACATGTAACATTTACAAGCCACACATGTAACATTTTTGTAGGACATGGAGCAGCATGATTATGCTCCAAAATTGGGGAAAAAAAAAGGATAAAATGCATTATGTCCTTCTGTAGCGCGAAACCTGTCACAGAGCTTCCAGTGGTTTGTAACACTTGTTACACACCCCTAAGTACGGTTAAAGTCTGGTTTTACAGAAGGGGTGCTACTTCACTCTCAATTGTCCCTGAAGTACTTTGTTCATACTTTTGCTCTCTCTGCAGATGTTTACAGATGATGGTCTTTAAGTAATTTAGTTAACCAAAAATAGAATCTAAAAATATTCTTGAAGTTTTTCTCTAATATTTACTGTCTACGAGACAGCATTCGCTAAATGTATTACCGGTTTTAAAAGGCAGTAAAACACTTTGCGTTTTTTTTTTTTTGATAACTGGTACTATAACGACTAGGTAACACTCCACGCCCTACTAAGAGTTATGATTCGATCTCATCAATCATAAGCAATTACTGTGGGTTCTCAACATGGATACCAAAATTCACCTCTAGCAAAACTTGAGAGGTCTCGAACACATAGAATAGTTGTGTAAAATTTTACCATAACAATAGATGCCCTTCTCTTCCATGTTGCAGTGTTCTTAGTGTGGGATTTCCCGTCTAAGGCGACCCGAACATAGGTTCCTATACAAAAGCTTAAGCCAGGTTGCTGTAGGTGCATGGGACGTTACACGTAGGGCCATAAACCAGGGACCTTAAATGTGATGTCTGCACACACAGAGCACAGAACTTGAAGGGCAGTCAGACAATCCCAAAGAGTCACAAGTGAGGTCAGTCAGAAGTGTCATGTACTGGCTAGTCTGCTCTTGATGAAGGGTAGAGCTTCCTAGTGACGAAGAGTTACATCCATAGTCCAAACTAAATACAGGGGGTTGGGGGGAGGGAAGGAATACTGCAACATGGAAGAGAAGGACATCTATGGTTATGGTAAGATTTTACACAACTATTCAATGTCATTCTATTCCTATGTTGCAGTATTCTTAGTGTGGGAGAGTATCACAGCTTAGTTAGAAGAAAGGGTAGAGGTAGAAGTGAAAGATTCCAGAAACCCCTCCAGGATTGCTCTAGCAAAGCCTGCTCTGGCTCTGGAGACGTGGTCTATTTTGTAGTGCTTAGTGCAGATGTGAATAGTGGACCAGGTGTCTGCCTCCAGAATGGATGCTGTGTCCAGCCCTTTGAGGAAGGCTTCAGAAGTAGCCATGCCTCTGGTGGAGTGAGCTCTCTCCCCTTGGGGTAAGTGCTTGCTATGGTGTGAGTAGCTGAAGGAAATGGATTTTCTGATACAACATGAAATAGTTTGTCTGGAGACTGCCTTGCCCAGAACCCTGGGATGGAAGGAGCCAAATAGTCTGTTAGATTTTCTGAAGGACTTAGTTTTATCTAGGTAGAATCTAAGTTGTCTGTGTACATCCAGGGAAGGGAGAATCCTCTCACTATTGTTAGAGAGGGGAAGAAAGTAGGTAGATGAATGGGTTGATTTAAGGACAGTTCGTTGACCACTTTAGGCATGAGGGAAGGGGTTAGTGCATAGTGTCACCCTATCCTTGTGGAAGGTAGTGTGTGTGTGTGTGTGTGTGTGTGTGTGTGTGTGTGTGTGAGGGGGGGCAGGACAGCCTGCAACTCTGACTCTCCTACCAGAAGTAATGGCCACCAGCAGTACAGTCTTCCATGTACACATCTGTACAGTAGCAGTGCTAGCTGGCTCAAAAGGAGCCAGTGTTAGCTTTTCCCGGACAAAGTTGAGGTCCCAGGGTGGTGGGATGGGTTTTCTAGGTGGTCTGATGTGTAACACCCCTCTCAGGAATAGTTTTACATCCAGCCTGGATAGAAAAGGGGGATCTAGAGGTAGGCAAGATGAAATGGCTGAAAGGTGGACTTTCATTGAAGAGTAGGAAAGGCCATCCTTAATGAGTTCACACATATAAGCAAGGACTAGGGATGGATCTGCCTGGCTGGGGTCCTTGTCCTTATGTACACACCATTTGGAGAATCTCTCCCATTTTGATAAATATGACTTCCCAGTAGCAGGTTTTCTGGCCTCTCTCAGGACTGTAAGCACGTCATCTGAGTAGTGGTGTCTGAAAGGGATTAGAAGTTTATCACTTAGAGTGTTAGGCCTAACATCTGTTGGTGAGGATGAATTACAGTTCCCTTTTGTTGTGTGAGTAGGTTCACCTTGTGGGGTAACTTGTGGTGACTGCCCTTGGCTAATGAGAGAATTAGGGGGAACCAGTGTTGTTTTGGCCAGTAGGGAGTTACCAGCATGATTTCTGGTGTCTCCTTCCTGATTTTCAGTAGGACCTTTTGGATTAGTGGGAATGATGGAAAAGCGTGTAGATACAGTCCCTTCCATGGAATGCTGAAGGCATCCACCCTCCAGGCAACTGGAGAGTGATCCCTGGTGCAGAATTTGTTCAACTGTCTGTTCTGGGGGGGAGGCAAACAGATCCACCTGAGGTGTGCCCCACCGGTGGACATTGTCTACAAAGATCTCTCTGTTCAACATCCACTCGTGCTGTGGACAGGATGTTCTGCTGAGAATATCCGCTTGTTTGTTGTCCTGAGAGGGGATGTATGAGGCTTGCAGGGTCAAGTTGTGCCTGGGGGGTGAGGTCCCAAATCTGTATAGTTATCCTGCAAAGGAGGTAAGCTCTGGTCCCTCCTTGTTGGTCAAGATACCACATTACTGTGGTGTTGTCTGTGAATATTTGAAGGGGGTCCGGTTGGAGAGCGGAAGAAAAGCCTCCAGGGCTAGAAGAACTGCAGTCACTTCCCTTACATTGATGTGCTTTTTCTGAAGGGTAGGATGACATGTCTCCTGTACCCTGAAACCTTTGTAGGTGGCTCCCCACCCTAGGTCTGATGCATATGTATGCATAAGTTGATTTGGGATGGGATTTGGAGTGGTAGTCCCGGGTTGTGAAGGATTTGTTGAATCCACCACCTTAGTTTGCAGGGCAGAATGGGAATTTGTTGCACTAGGGAGTGTTGTTGTGACCACACGTTTTTGAGGTACCATTGGAACTTCCGCATGTGCATTATTGCTACGGGAAGGATAGGGATTGGTGGCTGCCATCAGCCCCAGGAGGTGCAGGAATTGTCTTGCAGACATCTGAGGAGCTAGTAAAAGGTTTTGGAAGGGACTGGAAAGGGACAGGACTTATCCTGGGGAAGAAAAGCTTGCATCAAGTCTGTCCTGATCCTGCAGCCCAGAAAGATTTTTACCTTGCTACGGGAGTAAGGAGGATTTGTTTAAATTGAGGGTGTAGCCCAGGTTTTGTAGAAGGGAGGTGGTGAACCTGAGATTTATTTATTTTATTTATTTTACATTTGTTGGCCAGGATAGTCCGACTGTTGATCCAGATGACATACCTGTGGAAGCTTGGAGGTGTTTAGGAGAAATGGCAGTGGAATTTTTAACCAGATTGTTTAATGAAATCTTGGAAAGTGAGAGGATGCCTGAGGAGTGGAGAAAAAGTGTTTTGGTACCGATTTTTAAGAATAATGGAGATGTGCAGAGCTGTAGTAACAACAGAGGGATAAAACTGATCAGTCACAGCATGAAATTATGGGAAAGAGTAGTGGAAGCTAGGTTAAGAAGGGAAGTGATGATTTGTGATTAGCAGTATGGTTTCATGCCAGGAAAGAGCACTACAGATGCGATGTTTGCTCTGAGAGTGTTGAAGGAGAAGTACAGAGAAGGTCAGAAGGAGTTGCATTGTGTTTTTGTGGACTTAGAGAAAGTATATGACAGGGTGCCTAGAGAGGAGTCGTGGTACTGTATGAGGAAGTCAGATGTGGCAGAGAAGTATGTAAGAGTGGTACAGGGTAGTGTGACAGCGGTGAAATCTGCCATAGGAGTGACAGATGTGTTTAAGGTGGAGGTCGGGTTACATCAAGGATCAGCTCTGAGCCCTTTCTTATTTGCACTGGTGATGGACAGGTTGACAGACGAGATCAGACAGGAGTCCCCATGGACTATGATATTTGCAGATGACATTGTGATGTGTAGTGAGAGTAGGGACCAGGTTGAGGAGAACCTGGAGAGGTGGAGATATGCTCTAGAGAGGAGAGGAATGAAGGTCAGCCTGACTAAGACGGAATATATGTGTGTGAATGAAAGGGAGGGTAGAGGAATGGTGAAGATGCAGGGAGTATAGTTGGCAAAGGTGGATGAGTTTAAATACTTGGGATCAACAGTTCAGAGTAATGGCGAGTGTGGAAAAGAGTACAGGCAGGGTGGAGTGGGAGAAGAGTGTCAGGAGTAATTTGTGACAGACTAGTACCACTAAGAGTGAAAAGGAAGGTCTACAAAAGGGTAGTGAGACCAGCTATGTTATATGGGTTGGAGACGATGGCATTGACAAAAAGGCAGGCGTCAGATCTGGATGTGAGAGAGTTAAAGATGTTAAGATTTGCACTGGGTGTGACGAGAATAGACAGGATTAGGAATATGTATATTAGCCCAGGTTGGACAGTTTGGAGACAAAGCAAGAGAGGCGAGATTGCGTTGGTTTGGACGTGTGTTGAGGAGGGATATTGGATATATTGGGAAAAGGATGCTAAGGATGAAACTTGCCAGGTAAGAGGAAAAGAGGAAGGCCTAAGATAAGGTTTATGGGCATGCAGGTGGTTGGTGTGGCAGAGTAAGATGCAGAGGATAGGAAGAAATGGAAACAGGTGATCCGCTGTGGTGACTCCTAACCGGGAAAAGTCGAAAGAAGAAGATAGTCCGACTGGATACATGTCCATTTTCAGTGGAAGCCCGAGGAGAAAAGCTCCACAATAATAAAATTAATAACAGTAGTAATAGTACAATAATATTCCAAGAGAGCAAAGGAGATGGATACAATACATCAGATAGTTCACCACAGTAGGAACACTTATACATATGCAAAATGTTAACAGAGTGAGAGAAGAAATAGGATCAGTACACAAATTTAGAGCAGATTATGGCAACGACAGTATAGAGAAATGTTAAACTCAGCAGGCATAACTGTACATTAAGGTATAACACATCAGATGGGTTGAGTATCTGCTTGCTCACAGGTTCATAGGTTAGTACTAAGCTAACTGCCCTTGCGAGCCATTTTAAGCCTACCCAATTAACCCTTGTGAGACTCAAACCCTGCACCTTGTGTTTGTAAGGCAAACACCTTAACCATTAGGTCACCCTCTTGTCATCAAAGAAACAGCCTTTGCAAGGCTCGAACCCAGGACCCTGCACACCAGGGATGTCCCTCAACCCCTAGATCAGATTTACCACTAAGCCATGTCAAATGTGCTGATAGTCTACTAGCTAAGAAAAGACCATAAATGTTAAACTGAGTTAGTCTGGGTTTAGGCATGGACAGAGCCAGTTTGCCCTTAAGTATTTTTGAGGCCTTTTTTAAATTGGGGAAGTGATGGTTCTTGGGTAAGGTTTGGAGGAAGAAGGCTCCAAGTTTTACCCACTGAGTTAGCAAACAGGGAATTACCTGCTGTATTACTGGATTTTAGGGTTTGGACTGATAGCTTGTTGGATGAACAAAGTGGCATGATAGCATTATGTGGGCTAATAATACTCTTAATGCTTGGGGTTTTGTCTAGATGGTTAAGTATTTTGTGAGCTACTGTGAGCTGGTTAAGCTTAAGTATGGAAGGAAATTCCAGCCAGTCAAGTTCAGTAAGGTTTTTGCAGTGGTGTGTCCTTTATGCCATACCAGTGGCGAATCTAGCTATATGGTAGTAACAGGAAGATAGTTTGCCGAGGTTAGATTTAGACAGGTTAGAAAATATTGGTGAGGCATATAGGAGAGTGGAGAGGAGACGGGTTCGGGCAATAGCACACCTAGCATAATGGGTTAGAATTACAGAGGGATCCTATTTTTTTTTGTTGACCGACTTAATTGTATGGTCAATGTGTGCATCAGATTTGAGGTTAGTATCTATAATTACTCCAAGGAGCTTAGTTTGGTTATCAGGAGAGATGACTGTACCATTGTTAGACTTAATAGTAAATAATGGAAGAGTGGATCTAGAGGTGGAAGAGAAAAGCAGCAGCTTGTTTTTTTTGGGATTCAAGAGATGTTGTTGATCAGTTAGCCACTTTTCTATAATGCTAAAAGTATTATGGGTTAGGGTAATCAGATTGGCTGGTGAGGTGGAAGAGCAAATCAACACAGAATCATCGACATATTGAATAAATTGTGCCTTTGGGATAGTAGTATGAAGGACATTTATGAAGATGGAGAAGAGGAGGGGACCAAGAATGGAGCCCTGAGGGACTCCTAAGGTGACTGGGAGATGTGTTGACAGTTTCTCCTGCCATAAGACAGCCTGCTGTCTACCCCATAGATAGGACTGAAACCACTGTAGAGAGTGATGATCCAGGAAGACAGCTTTCAAGGTACTAAGCAAAAGATGATGATTTTGGAGGAGGTCTTCTGTTTCTGCTAGGAGAATATCATTTAGATAGGGATAGATTTGGACACCTTTGGTCCTGCAGCAGGCAATGGATGGGGCTAGGCATTTTGTGAATACCCTGGGTGCAGTAGACAAACCAAAGAGCAAGGCTGAAAATTGAAAATGAGAACAGGGTCCAGTAAAATGCAAGTATTTTCTGTTGGAGGGCTTTATGGGAATATGGAGATAAGCCTCCTTTCGATCTAGTTGGACTGGGATTAAAGGGAGAAGAGTTTGAAGGGATAGCATTCTGAATGATGGTACTTTTAGGAATTGGTTTAGGAAGGATAGATCTAGCATTGGTCTCCAAGGCCCATCTTATTTTGGGGACCAGAAAGAATCTTGAGTAAAATCCTTTTCCTTCCTGCCCTGGGGGACAGGTTCTATTGTTCCTAATCTTTGGAGGTTTAGTAGAATGTGAGGAAAGAGGTGGATTTGATTTTTGGATGGAAAGGGGATGGGCCTTGGGATGGGTTTTTCCTTCCAAGAAAGGAAGTATGCATTTAGAATGACGGTCAGTATCCATTGGGTGTGATTCTTCCAAGTGGGGGGGGGGTAGTGGGGGAGGCGGGCTGACAAAGGTAGATGGGCAAGACAGTCACACATTGTTGGGTGCACTTCTATCCTGAAAAGGCTATCTTGGAGTAGGTTGAGAGGTAGCAGCTCTGGAGTAGGTTTGCCTCCTGGTTCCTCTCCTATGCCTGGTAGAGGAGGGGGTGCCAGAGGAAGGAGTTCTCCTGACAAAAGAAGTTTTTGCAGGATAATTCCTGTAATACTTAGGAATAGGAGACACAAGCAAATGTTTGATGCCCTGCAGTGCCTTACTTTTCTCCTGCAGGTTTTTACAAAGTTCAGCAGATTGTTTGCCATACAAAAGGTTATGGTCTAATGGGGCATCCATAATTTTAGATTTGAAATCCTCTGGGAGTGGTTGTAGACAAAGCCAAGAGTATCTGCGGAGAACAGAAGCAGAAGCTGCAGACTAGCAGATGCCTCTGCGGCATCATAACTGCACCTAATGGAATGTCTGTCTACCTGAGATGCCAGTAATAGCTTTGATGCTATCTCAGACTTGGCAGGGCAGTCAGGGGTGGCAGCCAAGAGATTGCAGGCTTGCGAAACTAGGTCCAGGGCATATTTTACCATGTGTGTTTGGTAATTGATAGCTCAGAAGGCCAGGGTGGAGGTGTACACTTTTTTCTCAATCTCGTCCATGCTTTTGTTATCCTTATCAGTGGGCAGAAGAGCTGCTGAAGGAATCAGTCTGATTCCTTGTCAGTAGAGACAGCAATTACAGCAGGGTCTGCCAGGGGAGGCTTAATAAGAATTTTTGGTCATCGGGCACTTTACAGAACCTGTCCGGTCTCTTAGAAGCAGGTGGTTGTGAATCTGGATTCTTGGATGCAGAGGTGAAAGCATCCAGATAGGCAGGTAAGACAGGTGGGATGGCTAATGGGGAGGGTGATTCTACTTGAAGGAGTTCGAAATACTTCCTCTGAGTGTCAGTCATCTGGGTAGTGTCCCATTTGAAGTATTCTTTCATCTTAGTTATGGTTTCCCCACAGGTAATATCCTCTGATGGGGAGTCCCCTTCAATGGATTCCTCATCTAGGGAATAGTATTCCAGAGGAGAGGCAATCTGTGAGGCATAAGAAACAAACTCATCAGAAGATTAGTAAGGTTCTAAATTCTCCTCTCCTTCTTGGGTAGTAGGCAAGGGGAGAGAAGTGGCAGAGGCAGGCCTAGGACTAAGCACTGGAATAGTGGAGCCATAAAAGCCTGCATTACGGAATTAGTAAATGATTGCCAGTCTGGGACTCTTTCACGGGTAGTAGCCATGTGTTTGTTTTTTGTTTTCTCTTAGAAAGCATAGGTCTGGGAGAAGGCCTGGGATCTGGGGGCCAGGGCTTCAGGTAATGGCGTCTCGATTGAACATCCAATTGTTTAAAGTTCCCCTTTAACATCAGCAGGGACTGACATCTGTGCTGTCTGAGGATGCACAGGCAGTTACTTCTGGAGTGGCTTCCTCTGTGGGAGCCATCAAAGTAGATGGTTCAATTGGATGTCCCTCAACCCCTAGATCAGAAGCTGGCAGGACGTCCAATGGCGGAGAGGCAACGGAGGTAGGCCTGGAAACTTTGGCCTTTTTCCATGGTGGTTCAGTCGGAATGGCCGATTCGGGATCCATCCTGAGCACAAGCTTTTTGAGTCACTGGTTCTCTAAATATAAGTTGAGAGCAGCCAAATGGTTACGAAGGGGCTTCGGAACAAAAAATTGGCAAATGGAACAAGCAGTATGGTCACGTTCCTTCCCTAGACAAAAGACGCAACAGTCATGAGTATCTTTATGCAGTATTTGATGCCTGTAACGGCATTTGCCCTTCTTAGCTGACATCAGCTAATGATAACTTCAGCTAGCATAGCTCAAGTAAAAGAAATGGAAAATTTCCCCAATGGGGTACTTAGCTTTTATAGAAGTCTTCGAGTGAAGGAGTGTAGCGATCTATGTGACGTCATCTTCAGCTGAAAAGTTCTGAGGTCTGTGCGTGCAGACATCACATTTAAGATCTCTGGTTTATGGTCCTACTTGTGATGTTCCACGCACCTACAGCAACCGGGCTTAAGCTTCTGTATAGGAGCCGACGTTCGGGTCGCCTGAGGTGGGGAATCCCACACCAAGAATACTGCAACATAGGAATAGGACATAATATGGTTACGATTGGAGACTCAATCTTCACCCTTTTTTTAATGTATACAACCTATAGTAACACAGTATAATTTGTGGGGTTATAAGCTCGTACAGTTCACCAACAGATCTTTACAAGTGCTTCTACAGATGCTAAAAAGTGCAACTATTCCAAAATAAAATATCACAGTAACTTAGCCATACATACATGAATAAGTACTTGTTATCTGGTGTAGAGCATCGATCCCTTAAACCACTGCCTGGCCAAAATCAAGTTAAACTCTCGTACTTCAAACAAATGTTCATATACTTCTGAGACAATACGAGTTAAAGTGTAAATAGCAAACTGTTCAACACCAACTAATCTTTATCTATTTAGTATTCATTACGTTCTAGGTCTTAAACTGGGTTTTGTAAGTCATAATAAACACACTAAACATTAACTCTACGATTTTATAAACAAATTGCAATACATCAAGTAAATACTCAAGCTGCACACAGACTGTTAAACAACATTTTGTTCACTTCAGATGTTAGCTTTCATACGAAGCTAAGCAGATCTTCTTGGGTCACTAAGTAGAGATACTTAGAGATATATGACAATTATGACAATATCCTGTACTAGATATATGACAATTATAACAATATCCTGCACTAACAACAATTAGTACCTCTTTAGCAGCACTACAGAAAGATCAAGCATCAGTGCAGTTGCGTTGCTGATCATGTAAGATTTCATAGGCGTGTACTGGGCTAATGGTCCTGGAGACTTTACAAGCCTAGCCCATAGAAGTGCCCTGCCCGACATTAATTCCCAGTGCCTCTATCAAGTAGAGCCACTGGAGTGATCCCTGGGGTGAACACAGATTCATAGGCCCAGGGTGAGCATAGGTTCATTTAAGATTAAATTTTCAACAGCTTGTACTGTATGTAGCATTTTTTTTGAATTACTGCTTTAACTATGAACATGCAATTTTAGACATGTAGAGGTGTCAGTAGGATGCAACTAGAAAACCACCTTAAGTGTCACAGGCTTCAATGGCTTGTAATTTTACTCCAACATACTTCATTAGTAAATGTGGTGACAATTTGTCTTGTAAATCAGAATCAGAAATACTTTACTGATCCTGCAGGAAATTGCTTATGTTACAACTGCACAGATAAACATAGACACAAATGTAGACCAAACACATATTTTACATAACAAAATATGACAGATACTGTAATCACTTATTTTACCTCACATATTTAATAGCAACGCCTGACAGAGGTGCACTGTTGACCATAGCCAATGTATTAGATGAGTTTGATACCACATATAATAGTGACATGAAAGGGGGAGCCTTTTCTGTTAATTACCACCCACACTATGATATGGGGTACTGCACATTACAATACTTTAAGTTATACTGCACAAAGGATAACTGCATTGATGATCAATAGTGCACTGAAAAAAAGCGAGAAAAGAAATAAAAAAGGTGGAGAAAAACATGGGTAAGACTAACATTGCACTATGTGGTCTCCATCAGTAGAGGGGGTGCTGCAAAGACAGTTGGAGGTGTTACAAAGTCTGATGGCTGTGGGCAGGAAGGATTTCCTGTGACATTCAGTGGAGCACTTTATGCTCATCAGTCTCCTGCTAAAGGAAATTCTCTGCCCAGCCACCACTGTGTTGAGTGGGTGTTTAATATTTTCCATGATGGACTTTTAGTTGTACTGCCATTCTTCTCTCAGCCACTGTTTTGAGGGTGTCCAGTTCAACTACTGAGCTAGCCCTCCTTATCAATTTGAGTCCGTTTGTCTCAGCCTTCTTTATACTACTACCCCAGCACTTCACTGCGAAGATAGCTCTGACCACTACAGTCTCATAGAAATAGTGTTGCCAACTCCAAAGGATCTGACCCTTTTTATATGCTGCCTGTGAATTTTTGGACCAGTCCAGCTTACTGTCCCATGTGGACCTCCAAATACCTGTAGTCCTGAACAATCATTACTTCAAATCCCCTCTGACAGAGGGGGGTCACTGGGGGAAAAAGATTGTGATCTCCCCTGGATCTACTACCAGCTCCTTTGTTTTACTGATGTTCAGCTGCAGCAAACTGATGTCACACCAGCTCACAAAGTAGTCCACCACCCCCTGCATTCCTCATCTCCATGCCTGATACTTCCTACTATGACCGAGTCATATGAGAATTTTTGCAGGTGACAGCACTCAGTGTTATAGCTGAAGTCTGTGGTACACATGGTGAAAAGGAAAGGAGATAAAACTGTGCCCTGCAGTGCTCCAGTGCTACATAGCACTGTGCCAGACACACAGCTCTGCAGTCGCACATATTTGCGCCCATCAGACAATCCGGGATCCATGAAACTAAGGAAGCATCTGCATTCAGCTTACTCTCCAGCATGTCTTGTTGGATGGTGTTAAAGACACTTGAGAAGTCAAAGAACATGATTCTGAGGGATCCTCCTGGATTGTTCAGGTGACTGTATGCTCTATGCATAAGGCAGATAATGGCATCTTTGACCCCTATCTTCTCCTGATATGCAAATTGATGGGGGTCTAGTTCTGACCTGACCTTGGGGAGAAGTACTTCCAGGACCTGCCTCTCAAGGACTTTCATGGAGTGATGTGAGTGCAACAGGCCTGTAATCTGAAGTATCCCCCAGGCAAGCCTTCTTTGGCATCAGAATCAAGAAAGAGGTTTTCCACAACACGGGTACCTTATGGGTACTGAGGCTCAAGTTGAAGATCCTTTGTAGCACCCCTCCAAGCTGCGAGGGACAGGTCTTCAGCACTTGTGGGTCAATGCCATCAGGCCCCACTGCTTTTGCAGAACAAAGTCTTGGTTCTTTGATCATCTGGTCCTCTGACAGGACGAGAGTCGAACTGCTAGCCTCTGCTTTCCCAGACGAGGTGGGAATGTGGGTGTTTTTCTGTGTGCCATGTGGTCTGGATGTGACTGCATACCTTCCTTTCTCTGTGTTGAACAGTAAAGATGAGTGGGGGAGGTGGAAGAGGCAGACAAGGTATGCATTTTTGCTATCCAGGAGGGCATCTTCCTTTTGCAAGTTGGGACCACATAACATGTTTGTTCAGTGCATGTTATCAAACCTATTAAAGAACATGTTAAACTCACTGTCTCTCTCTCCACTTCTGTCTGTCCCATATCAGCCAGACTTCCAGCCAGTAATATTCTTCATCTCCCTCCATACTTCTTTGCTGTTGCACTGTTGCAATTTTTGTTCTAACTTCCTCCCGTACCTGCCCTCCCCCCTTAATATTCTTGGGCAGCTGCTTCTGTGCCCTTTTCACTGTGCCCTGTCTCCGGACCTAAATGCTCTCTTTTGCTTGCTCAGGAAGGCTTTGATATCCTTGGTGATCCGTGGCTTGTTGTTTGGGAAGCAGTGCATAGATTTTTTTTTTTTTCAAAAATGTTTATTTTTTTTTATAAGAATAATAACAGTAATAACATATTTGCACTCAAAACTGAAACATATTATTTACAAAGTCCATAACAAGGAAATACTTCTATATACATTCAGGAAATCATCTAATACTTTTTTAATAATGATTGTAACTTTTCCCAAGCAATTAATTCGTGTGTTAAATTCTTTGTATTCATTTTTAAACTAGATAGGTCTTTTTCACATAAGGTCCTGGCTAAATAAATAAATAAATTTCTGAAAAATATAGGAGAGTTAGTTTTCCATTTTTTTGTCGCAACCTTTCTTCCTACTGCAAACATTGACCAAAGAAGGTGAGTTTGAGATCTGGGTACAATTTCTGGTTGTTGTGTCTTTTGGCTTTTCCCGGTAAGGGGTCGCCACAGCGGAACTCTGGTCCTCTAATGATTGGCAGTAGATTTTTATGTGCCGAGTTGCCGGCCCTGACGCACAACCTTCAATGAAGGTACGCCCACTCACGCAGATCTCCACACAGAAGACGCTCTAGCTGAGAATCGAACAGGACAACGTCTTACTGTGAGGCGACAATGCTACCGCAGCACTACGATTTCTGGTACTGGTACATTAAATAAAATGAGTGAACTTGAAATTTCACAATTATCATTCCATAAGGCCTTACAGACCTTAAAGCTACAGCGTCTTCGTCTGGAAACATGCGTGAATGGGCACACCTTCGTTGAAGGTTATACTTCAGGGCTGGCAACTCGGCACGTAAAAATCTACTGCCAATCATTAGTGGACCGGAGTTCCGCTGTGGTGACCCCTAACCGGGAAAAGCCGAAAGATGCAACAAATTTCCAATATGAATTATATGAGGGGTTTAACCATAAAAGGATTATATTAAAAATAGAAACATTTACATAATATTCAATATTAGGAAAACTAATACCTCCTTCTTCCCAACTTGCCACATGTCTTTGTAAAGATATTCTGGCTTTTTGAGGATACAACAGAAATTTTAGTAAGTTATTACTAACTTTTTTTAAACATTTTCTTGGTTGGGGGAATGATTAAAGACAGACTTATATAAAGAATTGTAGGTAACACTATCATTTTAATTAGCATTAGTCTGTCCTCAAAAGTAAAATAAAGTTTGTTCCAATTATCTGTGAGATTAATAATTAGATTTGTTAAGATATTATAATTTGTAGTAATTGTATTCTTAAGAGTGGAATTAATTTGAACACCCAGGTATTTAATTTGTGTATTGTCCCAGTTAAAACATTTATAACTTTTCATTTTCATAGTCATCTTTTTATTTATTAACAAAGTCTGGGTCTTATGATTAAATTTTAGTCCATATAAACCTTCAAATAAATCTAGTGTTAAGTAGCTGATCTAAAGATGTATCAATGTCTCCACTTGTTAGTAACAAATCATCCGCAAATAGCTGAATCTTTGGAAATATGTTACTATTTAAATTATACCCTTTAATGTGAACATTATTTCTAATATAGTTGGCTAGTGGCTCTACAGCTAGTGCGAAAATTAAAGGGGAAAGAGGGCAACCTTGTTTTGTTCCTTTTGTAAGTTAAAATGAGGGGAATAAGAAAGAGCCTATCTACAAAAGAAACAGAGTCTTCATAAAGGTTTCTAATTAATTTAAAAAATTTAGGGAAAATTTATAGTGTTGTAAAGCTTTAGATAGGACCAACTCAGTGAATCACAGGCTTTGTTTATGTCTAGGCTCATTATTGTTAGGTTCATAGGTTCATACTAGGCTATCTGCCCTGGGGCAATTATAAGCCTAGCCCGATTCTGTATGGCTTACGCCACCCCTTGATTTGAGTATACTGTACCCTTTTTAAGGTTTAGTTTACTGTGCCTCTGTCTAATAGTGACACGGGAGTAATCCCTGGGACAAACCTACGATCCCCCATCCACTCATCAAGATTCTTCTTGAAGAGATTCAGTGAGGTGCTCTGCCTCACATGAACTGGTATTCTGTTCCAGAGAGAAGGAAGCCTCTGGGTTATGAACCAGTCCCTCCAGCAAGTTCTATTTATTTCTGTGCTGAGGTTCAAGTCCCTCGAGCGTGTGGCTCTAAGGGATTTAGATTTACTGAGGTGGAGCATGTCCATTAATTCTGGATTTGACATACCTTTGTATGTCAGGCATAGATCGCCTCGAAGTAGGCGGTATGCAACTGAGTAGAGCTAGAGTTTTTTTAACCGAGCAGCATATGGCATCTGTTTGAGACCCTTGATCCTCTTGGTGAGATACTTTTGGGGTCTTTCTAATTGCTGCAGGTGTCGGGTAAAGTACATCCCAAAAGGGGCATTGTATTCTATGATGGGCCTGATGAGGGATGAATAAAGGGATACGATTACCTCTCGATCTAGATGTGAAACCCTTCGTGATGAGGTGGGCTATGTAGAAGGTCTTTCTAACCACTTTGGCAATGGGGTTTTCAAAGGAGAGATTGCTATCAACTTGGGTCCCCAGGTCCCTAATAACTTTCTATGTACTTAATGGGTTTCCACCTATGTGGCAATTTGTGGGCACATTGTTTTTGCCAAAGGGTATGACTATACATTTTTTGGCATTTAGCTTTAAACCATGGCGCTGGCACCAGTTATCTGTCTCTGAGACCTTTTTGAAGGATGTTTGTGTCAGCTGGAGAGTTGATTATGGCGCCCAGTTTGCAGTTGTCTGCTTACTTGGTGAGCCATAGTCCTCCCACGTTTGCCTGTACCTCGGAAAAGTATATACCGAACAAGAGTGGTCCCAGGACAGAACCCTGTGGGACGCCACTTGTGACCGGTTTAGAGTCTGACTTGGCTCCAGCAACTCTCACTCTGTGGGTTCTGTCTTTGAGCCAGTTTGCGACCCATCTTGTGACATAGGGGTTTATATTTAAGCTGGACAGCTTATCTATGATGCCCGAGTGGGGTATTGTGTCAAATGCCTTTGCAAGGTCCAGATAGGCTGTGTGGACTACCTTCCCTTCATCTATGGCTTTGGTGACAGTTTCAAAGAAGTCAACCAGGTTCAAAAGGCAGGATCTGCCCTTGACAAAGCCGAACTGGGTAGGATCTAGTGTCTGTAGGTCCCCAATGTCTTTGTTTATGAGCTCCATGATGATCCTCTCCATAGCCTTGCAGACTAAGCTAGTCAGGCTTATGGGGCGATAGTTTCCAGGGTCCGTAGAGGCTCCATCTTTGTGGAGTGGGACCACTGTTGCTGTACGCCATTCTGTGGGCACATATCCTGTAGTGAGGCTGAGATTGTATAGCTGTTTTATTTGAGGGATTAGTTCCTCTTGGAGTTCATGTAGGACGCAACCTGGGACGCCATCTGGTCCCATGGAAGCAGTGTTTTTGCTTTGGAGAGGGCAGCCTTCACCTGAGCATCTGAGATGTTTGGGAGGCAGCCCTCTGCCGGGATAGATACTTGCTCTTTGGGGGGGTGGAGAAGTTTGCACTGAACCTGTCTGCCAGGATATTGGTGATGTCTGTGGGTTCAGTGTATTTTTGTCATTTAGAATCAACTCAGAACAAGTCTGGGAGTTGCATCCCAGGTTTCTAACATAACTGAAACAAGCCTTATGATTGTCTTTGGTGTCCTGTGCAATTTTTCTCTCGAAGCTGGCCTTGGAGGATTTTATGAGGGATCGTAATTTTTTGCTAGTACTGATGAGAGATGCCTTCCCTATTAGGGATTTTGCTCTATCATGTAGTAGCTTCCTCCTTCTGTTGTACAGTTTATTTATGGCAGAGGTCCACCAGACTGGACGCCTGCTTTTGGATGATTGGGTCTTTGTTTTGTTTGGGATAGCATGATCCATGCATTCCTGGAGATGTCCGTGTTAATTTGTTTTTATTTTTATTAGCTAAATCCATAAGAGTCAGAAGTCTTATTATATTATCCTGTACTTTTCTGTGTTTAATAAAACCAGTCTAATCTTCCTCTATTAGGCTAGGTATAACGGAATTGATTCTGTTTGATATTATGCTCATGATAATCTTATAATCTATATTTAATAGTGAGATGGGCCTATAGGAGGAACAGAAAGTTGGATCTTTATCAGGTTTAAGTATGGGAGAGATTAATGAAAATCTCCATGATGGTGAGATATAAGTAGTTTTGATTTTCTGAAATGTGTTTAGTAGTATTTTTAAGGTATTATCAGGAAGGATTTTATATATTTCAGGAATTAAACCATCTAACCCTGGTGCTTTATTAGTTTTTAAGTTATCTGATTTTTTTAGTTCTGTAAATGTGAAAGGTCTATCAATTTTAGCAATATTCCTAGGGATAAGGTCTTTAGAATATTATCAGATAAGAATTTGTCTAGATTTATATTTTCATTTATTGGTTTGAGAGTATTTCTATTCTCATAATGTTTTTTGAAACTTTGCAGTATGGAATTTAAATTTGTAGCTTTTTTCTCATTTTCAACATATGTAATTACTTTTATGTGATTTCTTTCTTTCAAGTACTTTGAGCGTACTGCAATTCTATGTAGACTTTTAGGATTGATAGAGTTGTTGCATCTTTCGGCTTTTCCCAGTTAGGGGTCGCCACAGCGGAACTCTGGTCTGCTAATGATTGGCAGCAGATTTTTACGTACCGAGTTGCCAGCCCTGACGTACAACCTTCAACGAAGGTACGCCCATTCATAGAGTATGAACATAATTTAATTTTCTCTAGATTTATATAAATTTTGTGTTGCAATACATTTTGATATTCTTTGTTTAATTTATTTACATTATCTAAGACTTTCTTATCATTTGGTGTTAACCTTTACCTTTTAAGTTATCTAATTCAGTTTGAATATCTTGTAGTCTTTTATCCCATTCCTTTATTTTTTGCATATACCACATTTTAACTTTTCCATATAATACAACTTTGAGGTGTCCCTTGTATCTGATACGTCTCCATTGTTACTTGTTTCTAAAAACTGATAAATTTCTGATAACATCCATTCTTGATAGCCTTTTATTTTCGTAATAGAAGCTGGTATTCTTTGGCAATGTATTAAGGGTTCAGCCTGAAAAGTTATACTAAAAGTAATGGCATTATGATCAGAAAGGGGACAAGATATTAATAATACATTATCTTATTTTTGATTGTAAAGAATTTGACACTAAGACTATCTATATTAGTTTGTGTCCCAAACCTATATGAATAGTGAGAGAACTTTAAGGAAGAGGGAAGTTTTATATGGTATATATCTTTTAAATGTCTTGTATTAATATAATTATGTAAGTGTTTTGCTACAGGGGAGGTCTTGAAGGTTTCAGAACTGGTAGTTTCATCAGATGAAAGAATACAATTAAAATCCCCTGCGACTATCATTTCTCCTCTAGAATGTAAAGTTATAATGTCTAAGTATTTCTTTACTGACTCTGTACCAATTTCAGGGATCCAGTAAGAGTTTGAGTGTATAGTATTTCCTTTCAAGCTTAACTACTACTAAAGTTAACATACCCTCTTTGTCTATATATGAGTTTACAATTTCAGGAAGCCTTAGACTTTTTTTCCAAAAAATTAGTACACCTCTTCTTTTGTAATTAAATTGGGAACTAGTCAATATGTTATAGTCTTTTAGTGTTAGCGTATTTAAGTCTTGGGATATTAAATGTGTCTCCTGAAGAAATACTATATCAACCTTATGTAAAAAGAAAGGTATTTATTAATGCTTGCTATTTTAATATGGTTATTTAGCCCATTAACATTCAATGATAGACAATTATATGTTAAGACCATTTAAAATGTATAATAGTTCAAAATAGCTATAATGATTTCCTAGGGGATTAACCTTGCAGGTTATAACACAATTTGTTATTGACTGAGTTTCTGCAACAACTAAAGAAGGTAAAATAGTATTTACAATAACATCCATGGAACCTAGTGTTCCTGGCTTAATATGTGTTACATAGAAGCCACAGGTCTGCAAACACATATTCAATAACACTGGGTCACTGCAACTGCGTGCTTCATTAATAACCAAAAAGAAGATAGGGTTATATATTGTAGAGTCTATATAAACTAATATTTTGATTAAGGTTAAATGTAAGTAATATATAATACCTTACTATTCTTACAATCAATCATTCAGAGAATGGTAACAACAAACTTTTAAATTTGTGTGTGCATAAACTATCTATTAAAGTATTTATTCTATTACAGCCTTCATTTTCCCCTCCCCAAAAAACAGAAGTTTGTTTGAATAAACTAGGTCATATAAAATTTAAGAAAAAAGAAAATTTCAGTACGTTACTACAAATGTTATATTTCATGAGGTGTCAAGTTGGGGAAACAGTGTTAAAAAAAAAAAAAAGGAAAAGGAGTATGCAATAGTACATATATTTTTTGACCTTCATCCACAATATTTTAACATTTAATATTTGGTTAATCTCTATATTTTCTCAATGTGTCTTGCAAGGAACGAACAAGACAGAGAGAGAGAGAAAAAAAAAACTTTATCACATCAAAGTTAACAAGTTATGACAACAGTATAACATAGTATCCCTTAAAATTATTACAAAAACTAAGGGCGAAATACTTTGGCATTGACATTTTAACCAATACTTCTTTAGTATGTAATGCATTTGTGCACCATCTCTGCACATAACCAATGTTCAAAAAAAATGTACTGTATTAAGTGGCTGTACTGCTTTTTTATTATATTTTTATTGGTACTCTTCCGTTATCAGGACAACACCCCCAATGAGCTGATGGAATATCTTGTATTACTTTTTCAAGGTGCGTTTGTAAGAGGGACAGTACCCTAACTTAATAATGTCCAATTAAGTCATGACATTTTCAAAAAAGTTATGACACTATTTCTTGAAGGTAATACATCTCTTTCTACAGCTGTTTGGCACTGCTGATGAATACTGCGAGTAGATTAATTAGTCCATTGCTTATGAGTTATTGCGAGCAAGACCCCTTGATTCTAGCACAAGATTTAGTGGCAGTTCTGATGCACAAAAAGGGGGAACTTCACAACTCGTTTTTATTTTAGTGGAATGGCTTTCTTAGCAATGAATGCAGCAAAAGGATAGTTTTGCAGACCAAAGATTAATATGAATGTGTGTAGCATTTTTATAGGAAGACAATCATTTTGTATGTCTATTTCCTGATTATTCTTCATATATAGATTATGCATACAACAGAGGCTGCTCAGTCAAAACAAAGCTTTTAACTTCTTTATTGAACAATCAGCAGCGAAGACGAGAAATAATGGCTTTAAAACCTTACTCTAACTGAATTTCTGTTAATACAACACATGTTGTATTAACTTTCATTTTCTAAACAATAATAACTATGTATTTCTTGCATTACTGCCTGAATGCACTGTAGTGCTTTACCAGGAAATGAAGCATTTTAGAAGGAACAGCACGACAGTATGAGGCAAAATCAGGAGGACCACTCTACAAATTAACAGCAGTGAGATCATTACGTTGGAACTGTTGCCCTGCCAACAAAAAAGCACCTTCTTATTCAAGCAGCATTATAAAGCTTGTAAAATATATAGTTATTTTTATTTGTCAGGTATATTGAAATAAAGCTCGTTTTATGTTGAGTTACTTTGCCGTTTTTCCAGTGTTCCGATTGGTCCATTAGTCTCAAAGAGGAACTACAGGTTCAGAGGTCAATTGTTCAGTTCCTGCTAGGCGTCTTAGTTGTTTCTGTGAAGAAATGAAGCTTGTGGATGGATTACAAGGCTCGAGCTGCTTAGGTAAGAAGGTGGGAATTATATTTAACATGTATCAAATGATTAAAAAAAAATGTTTGCGAAATGCTGTAAGTTTATTTATTTGTGTTGCAAATCGAATGTACTGTAGAAAAACAGCAGTTTATGCACATTCATGTTTGCTTCAACTAAATGAACACATTTCCAGTACTTTGTTAAACAACATAAACAGAGCCTAGGAGTCTCTATAGTTTTCATAAAATCAAGACATAGAATACTATAACCACACTGCAAGTGAGACATTGCACTTATGTAAACCCCAACATGTCACATTATCTATGTTTTACGAACTTTCTTTTTTTATGTGTGTTTACTTTTTAGGTATTAATAGAGAAAATAAATAAATAAAATAATAATATATACTTTATCCAAGATGTAGTTTAATTCATGGAAGTTATTAAGAATAACAGCTAGGCATTTCTTGGGTACCTTGCAGCCTATGCTAAATGTAATGAATACATTTTAATTACTAAAGATTATTAAGAATCAGTGTATATATTTTAAGGGTACAGTGGTTTCCACACAGAAGTTGATGTATTTGTTGACAGTCAGTTAGGCTCTTGATGTATTCCACATAAGGCGCATAGAGGGCATCCAGGTCCATGGTTTCAAAGCAGTCCTGAAGGGTTGTGCTGGCTTCCCTTGTCCACTTCCTTGACCTTCCTGAATTTCAGAAACTATTCAGAAAAAAGCCAGCTCTGTGGCACACAGGGCTAAAAGCCCTCTATGAGCAGATAACCCTGGACTGACAAAAACAACCCAAGCACTGCAGGGATTCAATGAGGAAAGTGGTAATGAACAGCCAATGACCGTTAACCCATCTTGGGGGAAGGAAGACAGGCCAGTCTGCTACAAAACCAAGGTGAACAGGTATAAGCCATGAAATACATGGAATGAAGATGTGTCCTTGGCTCAGGATAGCTTTGTTTGCAAGGTAGCCTTAATGCACGTATACAGGTGTGTGTGTGCGCACGTGCGTGCATGGGAAAGCACAGTACACTGCTGCTTCAGTGAGTATGCACATGAGTGAGCTCCTGGCAAAAAACTGAAAATTATGATAAAGGTGGTCCCTATGGCTGGCTTCCACCAAAGAGGGAAAAATAGACAACATCAGTGGAATAGGAGGCAGGAGGTTAATAGACAGATGGACCAAGAAAAAATAAGCATAAAAATAAAGGAAGAAAGAGAAATATGCAAGTACTTACCATATCAGTAGAGAACTGAAATGGACTTTTGCTACAGATCACATTCACAAACCTTCTCCATGAAGTCATGGCAATTTTTTTCAGGAATTCTCACCACCACACATGCAGGCACTTGCAAAAATCTCCTTCAAAAGGGAGTGGCCTATCACCCCTCTCCAGTTCTTCTGAGAAATAATTGCTGATGAATGGGGAACACCTGTATGTGCTCTACTGAAAGACATACAATTTTCCAAGACAGTTCTCATCAAGTGGTTTACATAGTTCAGGTCCAAAACACTAAAGACAGACCAGCACCAATACTTGGTAATAAATAAAACAAATGTTTACTTCTTCAGTTTCAGATTGCTGTAGAACACATGTAAAGACACCAGACCACAGACGAGTTTCACCTATTGAAGCTTCAACAGTGAAGAATGAAACATTATAAAATACAAAACGTTGACAGTGGCAAGTACATGCAACTTTATAGAAAAAATGTTTAAAAAATGCTCCAAATGTAGTCAGCTCTGTGTTCAGGGATAAAGCTCTGACTACACAGCAAACAGAGTTCTATTAGGGGTGCACATATTATTACACCAGAAAGGATGGGAGTGAGTGGCTGCTGACAAATTGCACATCAATGGGTGGGGTGGGGGGTGGAGATTTGGCTTGCCACAGAGGTGCTGTTCACCTAGGGAAGTTCCAGCCTTCTAAACTTGTGCTGTCACAAGTGCAATCTCTCTCTACCTTGCTGAGGGGAAACCTCAGGAAGTAAAAGCATTTTCCTGTCTTAAGATAGTCTTATTCAAAACTGTGAAAGGCGCAGAAAGTACTGAAGTATAAGAAACAAACTTTTCATCAAAAAAGAAAAAAAAAGCTAGCTGCCCTTGTGGGTTATCTTAGGCCTAGCCAGTTTCTCTACAGGCCAGTTTCTCTACAGTAACCTATGTGGTGATACTTTTTTGTACTTCTCTGCTTCTTTTCCACATTTTAGTCAAAAAAGTTACTAGTTTGCATTTTTTTTAGCTTGTTCTGGGTTCTTAGTCTTGTAGCTTAATTTGCAGTTTTGGGAAGATTGTGTATTAATATAACATCTTAAACATCTTAACATTTATACATGAACTGTGGTGGTGGTGCTGCGGTAGCGTTGTTGCCTCATAGCAAGACGTTGCTCCGTTCGATTCTCAGCTACAGCGTCTTCTGTGTGGAGGCATACGTGAATGGTGTGTGCCTTCGTTGAAGGTTGTGTGTCAGGGGTGGTAACCCGGTACGTAAAAATCCACTACCAATCATTAGCGGACCGGAGTTCCGCTGTGGCAACTCCTAACCAGGAAAAGCCGAAAGACACAAACAAACATTTATACATTAAACTATACTTCTGTCCCCATAAGTAAAAATACTTGTAAAAGCTGTTTGTATTTTGATCCCTGTCTGGGGCTTTAGTCTTGTACTTTCATTGACAGGTGTGGCAGATCTGTAAACTACTGTCTGATTTGAGACACATTTAGTCATTTTTTTCTAAAGCAGAATTAAATATAAAAGCAAGCAGTTTATATTTTAGGCCCTGTTTGGGGTCTCACTCTTGTAGTTTCATTTACAGTTGCGGCAGAACTGTGGATTACTGCCAGATTTGAGCCTCATTTAGTAATTTATTACTGCAGTTTTCTATAAACAGTGTTACTAAAAACAAAATGAAAACTCCAGCAAAGCTAGAACTTCCGCTGAGTGACCTCCCAAACCTCTTGTATCAGTGTTACTGGTAAATTTCTGCACAGTTTAGTGCCTTAGCCTGTGGTGCGATTGTAGTACTGGCAGTCTTATGAATTCTGCTCTAGAATTGGTGTGTCGGTGTTTTTACAGCTGTTTATATTCCAGTTTTGCTGGCAGATTCTTATATTCTGCTCAAAGTAGCATTCCACTGCCTGTTTACTTTGCTATTGGTTTCCCCTGATCTTTGTGCTTGTCCCAGCCCCCACGGAGACATTAACTTAAAGTTTCTGAGATTCTAACATACCTGGGGTCACTGACCTGTAGCTAGAGTCATGGGACTAGAGCTCAAATAACAGATTTAACTGACTGGATGGCTCTCTAGCTTGTCTGCTGCTTGTGGCTTGAATTTCTCCCCAACCCTCCAACAGATTTCATGCCAACTCTCCCACCCTTTTCCAGTTATGGTTTTAAAATACTGTCTCTGGCTTCCTCTCCCTATAGTAATCTGACTTCCAAGTCCATCTCTCCCCTCTTTCATTGTTACTGTCTGTGGTGTAAGCTATTTAAGTACTTTTCCTACTTGTTGCTTTGCATATATCCATAATATTAAATGCACACCAAACAAACCAGAATTGCTCGAGTAAAGATCTTTACTACAAATTGTCTCCTGCTCATTTTCCCAGAGCTCCCATCTGCTCCTACTCTGTTTTAAGTGCCTGTGTAATGTTGCCCGTGTGTGTCCACTGCTCAATGTGCAACACTGCCCCATATACAGACAAGTAGGAAACACAATTTTCCCCCATAAAACCATCTCTGAAACTAACTTGGCAAGTACAGAGCAGCTACTTTGCACATTGAGCAGCACAGACCTGCTAATTTGCATCTTGAGGAACACTCCCCCCTTGAATTTAATATTATATAACCGGATCTAGTATCCAACCTCAAAAGCACCCTTGGTCAACCAACTATTAACCTCTTATGCACCTCACTATAGTAGCTCCCTCAATAAAGGGTTACACATCATTGATGTGCACCTTCCCTAACTTCTCTGCAGATAGTTTGGTGGACATGGGAATATTGAGACAATGTAACTATTTTCTAATGTTCAGTGACAACCACTTAATCTTCAAAGAAACAAATACAGTATGCAAAAGATGTATGTATACAATGTATTTGGTGGCAAAACTCTTGTATACAATCACTCTTAACAATCTGGGTGTCAGAGACAGACACAAACACACTATACCTGTTGCACACAGGATGCACCACGCAATTAAACCTACTTAGGTTGAGGCACTTACCTGCAATCTTCCCAAACCCCAACCTACCAGACATACCTCTCAATCTCTTAGCACAGGAAATCAGGACAAAACGCAAAATAATAGGGGGACAAAGCCCCAAAATAGGGACACATTTTAAATATCGCTCGTAGAAACATACAAATTTGCTAGAATTAAAGGATTTGTGTTAGCATGCATTTTTCTCAAGGATATGAAGACAAACTCAACTGTCTCATTACTTACTAACTTTAAGCCCCAATGATTTGCCAGAAAAAGACAAATGTTTATAAAGAATAGACCAAAAATAATGAGGCAAAACTCTGGACATTTAAGGGATATGTTACCTGACATTTCACTTGTAAAAACTATTCTCAGCACACCCAAAAGCACTCAACAGAAACACCATCCAACACTGCGTGTACAGCCACACTCAGTGGAGCCTCAACTACCAAACCCATAACACAAGCTAATACACTACCCAGGACGGGTCAGGATCTGCCAAGTTATTCATACACTCATGTCACTGCACCACAGGGACCAGTATGATTCAGTCATTGTCCATGTAGGCGCAAATTACCTAAGACACTATGGAGCTTTCAGACTGTTTCACAGGCTAGTATGTGCTCAGAAATGTGCAGCATACTACCATCAACAAGGATGATGCCACAATATGAACAGAAGATGACCGATTTCAATAACTGGCTTAGTTTTTGTCATTCTAAAGGGAAACCATCTCTGCCACTGTGGGAGGACATTGTTAAACTATGGTCTGCACTTGTCTTCTCTAGGCTTTCGAATATTGGCAAAACACTGTTCTCCCACATACAGCCTTTTTCTAGCAATGCCAAAGTGACAAACCTTCCAGCACTGCAAAATCTACCCAAGGAAATCTAAAGGTGTTAATGCTCAGTGTCAATAGTCAAAAGAAGAAGCTCCACTCCCTCCAAGCTCTTCTCACCTGGAGCAAATGCAGACATCTGTGCAGTTACCGAGACAGGGTTTAAAGCCACAGATTGTGGCTCTGCACTGCAAAGCTTCAGTGCTTTCCACACATTTAGATCAGCAAATGCACAAACAAGGACTAAAGGTAGCGGTATCTCAATCTACATCAATAACAAGCAGTAACAAGCATACCTCTAGGTTGGTTAAACAGAACGATGTACTGGAATTCCTTCCTCCATGTCCAGATTCCCAGAAACAAACTGCCATTCCATCCCAGCAAGCTATCGGTCACCCTCTAGGTCCCATGAAACCCATAGCTCATACTTAGACCTACTGGACACACTCACCATTCAACCAAATACCATACTGATGGGATACTATCTCTCTATAAACTGGGAATTCTACACAACAAATTTGCAGGTGCAGAGATTCCAAGACTTTGTAAACGGGACCAGTTAGTACACATACCTATTAGAGGTACAAACATATCGGACCTGGTACTTACAAATATGGGAAAATGCTGCACTCCCCACAGTGTCATGTCCTGCCTGGTAAGGTCAAACCACAAAGTAGTCTCCTTCAAAATAAGAATCAATTATGTAACCCCATCAAAGCTTGTAAGAGAAACTACTTCAAGCCAAACTACCTTTTATAAAGTGACAACCTGTCAAAATTCAAAGCCGCTCCAAACCCAGACAACACAGCAGCCTACATAGAATTTTTCACAAAAGCTATGTGAATGACAGTGTAGACACTGCTGTACTTACCGGAAGAAAGCCCAAACCTAACTCAAAAAACAAACCACCCTGGTAGAATCCAAAATTAAACAGATTGTATTTAAAAAAAAAAAAAAAAAAGAAAGACGTAACACAAAAAGATAAAAACACAACCTAACAGGACTAATTTAGTACAAAAAAGCTAATTTTGAAATTAAGATAGGGTCCAAGGCCAAGGACAACCATAAGGTCTTCTTTAGCTATGACCAAAACCTCAAAGACAGTACACAACAATGTGCCAAACTATGGTTAAATGGAGCTATGCTCAAGGAACCAGGAGACATAGCAAATCTTTTGTTTGACAAATTCAGCCCCAACTTTACCCACATCTCAATTCCAGCCACCACCACAAAATACCACCTAACTTAACCCCAAAAAAACTATCAGTTAGGGGGCAGGACTTAGATGCACTCTCTGAGGCCATTAATACAGCTTTGACGGGCCCGGATAACATCCCAGGATACATCCAAAATAGCCTTAAATATGACCTATCAGGGCCAACGCAGTCATTATTCAATCACAACCTCTGCACAGGTTTTGAGGCATGCAAATGGAGGACTCTAACAGTCATTCCTCTGCAGAAGGGCAGACCATCATCGGATCCCAGGAACCACAGACACACTAGTCTGACTAGTCTCATATGCAAAGATATTTTAAGAATCATCATGGAAATGATTAAAAATGACATAGAAAATCTTCATCTTAGACACAGCCCAGTTTGGTTTCATCAAAGGCAGTTCATGCCTACTGAAGCTGGTGGACAACTTTGAGAAGGTTATCAAGGCAATGGATGAGGGCAAAATGGTGCATACTACCGATCTTTACCTAGCTAAGGCATCTGATACAACCTCCCACTCAGGCACTGTAAACAAATTCACAAAATTAGGCATAAACCACATGCTTTTCAGAAACCTCTGTATTTTCCTGTGTGTAGCTTTTTTAAAGAGATCATTAGGACGAAGGAGGCCAAGTATCCCAGTGCTCTGAATAGCTTACTGGCTGTGACAGATTCATCCTTAATCAACTTTAAGTACTGTGTCTGGGAAAACATCATCTCCTGCAACAGAATGGCCATTTGTCTGCTGGAATTCAACAAAGCACCTAGGAACAATAGACTACTGGGAGAGTTGGTGGTCAAACCTGTTATAATTGAGAGTGAATTCTAAGTCTGAGAGGCATGTCATAGTCATGCAGAGTGAAGTTGAGCTCCTCCATGGTGTTTGCCTGTATAAGGGAGTCATCTAAATTGGGGTACATTTGGTCATGCAAAATGCAATTACTGGAATCAGAGATTTTGTGAAGACTCTGGGAGCAGTAGACAAGCCAAATGACAATGCACAAAATTGTTAGTCTGCCCCAGCTGTCCTAAACAAAGGTCATCTCCCATTTCCTTTGTTACAGGAATGTGAATGTAAGTATATTTTAAATTCAAGGTGAACGGTGACTGCCCAAGGAAAGATTGTGGGAGGAACTTTTTGTAAAGTCAGCATTCGGAACTTGGGGACATCTAGGAATTTGTTTAACTTTGAGAGGTCTAAGATGGGTCTCCACTTTCATTCTCTCTTAGGGCCAGAAATGACCTGGAATAAAACCATATTCCTGACTCATGTGAGGGGATTGGTTCTATAGATCCCTAATCTTTGATTTGAGTCTGTGCCTCTCTGATCTGCCCTTCTGGAACAAGAGGAATGTATGGGAACCTTGAAAGAGGAGCAAACTGCATTTTGTACCTGGTTCTGATGATTTCTAAGACCCACCTGTTCAAGCTGATGGTTTGGCACAGACTTAGGAAGAAGGGGCATGGAGGTGCTTTGCTGAGACATGGTTTCTCTTTCATGGATCCTTGGGGTTGGGATCCAGTAGGTCTCGGCTTGCCACCTTCTTTGCTGTCCATCTCTTCTGGTCTTCTGCTTTTGGATTTAAATTAGGAGGCCGGAAAGGACCAGGGCTTGGTATGGTAGTTTCTGCTGAAACTTTGGGGTGGAACTTGCAGTAAACTGACAGTTTGCATAGCCCTTTCTTCCATTTTTTTTTGTGTTTAGTAAACTTGGAACTGTGTTGGAAACTTCTAACCACTTTTTTTTTTTTTTTTTGGAAGAGCCTTGTCCTGTATCCTATCCATTTTCTGGTTCATCTGGTCCAGGAGGGCTTCCTAGGATTTATCAATACAGAACTTACAATTTAAAGCTCTAACTGTCAGAATAGCTTAGGTATAAACTTTATTCCAAATCTGTCAAGGGTTCTACCATCCTTGGAACTGGGTAAAGGATTCTTAGAGGTGCTGCCTCTGCCTCACTTGGACCTTAAGGAGATTACTTCAGGGTCTGCCACTGGATTTCTATAAAGTGTATGAGAAACCAGGACCCTGCAGAAATGGTCATCTTTCCTGGAAGCAGGGAGCTGGGAGTCCTGCTGCAGGGATCCACTACTTCTGCAAGGGATTTAGGCACAGAAGGTGAAGAACTCTATGACCCTTTTCTTGGATTGAGGGTAGTCCTGAGCTTCTCAAATGAAAGACTCTCTCATCTTGTTTAGGGTCTTCTCCAAAGGAAGAAAAATCCTCAGGTGGTGAAGTGGAGACAAGGGTGTCAACCAACCAGAATGGGCATATGACAGTGTTGAAAGCTGTTCCACATAAGCCAGCTCATCTTCATCTGAGTGGTAGGAATCAGAGGACGTCCGAGTTGAAAGATCCCTTCTTTGGCAGGAAAAGTTCCTTGGGTAAGGGTCCTGCCAGGGTCCAGCTGCCATGATCTCATGAAATTTAAGATATCTTCATCTAACCTGAGAAGGTTCTGTGGCTAGGCCTGTGAGGGTGTCTGTGGCACAAGAAGCTTAAGCTGGGGCAAGTCTACAGCAGCCTTCCTATGTCTGGCCTTGGGTCTGGTCTTTGGTGTGTTAGTGGTAGGGGCCAGCAAAGGCCGCAGGTGGTTGGCCACGGTCTGCATCTTGTCTGCTGAGATCTCCTACCTGCTGCTTTGGAGGATTCCACCCTCACCCTCCAACAACCTGCCTGCCTAGCAGCTCCTGACGCAACAGGCACTTGGTTTGAGGATAGGAAGAAAAGTCTACAATGAAGCTAGAGGAAACAATCCACCATTCCCTGAGCATGTGAACAAGGGTGGGATAGCAAGTAAAGATCTGTGAGGACCAGGTGGCACTGCAACAAATAGCAAGGTATGTCATCTAAGGATAAGCCAGTGGAACCATGAAGAAGTGACTGCCATCAGGGTGAAAAGATGCTGAATGGATATCAGAAGCCCCTAGGTTAAGTATTCTTGTTTTCCTCTTTATTCTAGAGAAGGGGGACTGCATACCATTAATGGTGGTGGTGAATGTTTACATCCTCTTCTTTAGGGTCTTAACTTCTTTGTCTTCAGCCAAGACCCTTACTACACCTGCTATTTTACCCACAATGCGAAAAATAAATCCAAGACCTCTACTCTTAAGAATCACAGGTACTGCAGAACATCCAATCCAGTTCTGAGAAGAGAGATCCAGTGCATCAAAATAAAGCACACTTCTCCATCCTCAAGGCTAGGTGACACCTTCCTCTCAGCTGTAAACATGTCTTTGGAAAAGACATCATATGGGTGCCATTTCTTCAGGTCTTTCTTGCATGCCCTGCCTGAAGTCCCACTCTCCATGCCCTTAGCAGGGAGCAAAACTGTTTCATACTGCCCCTAGTTGGAAGTTGAGAGAGATCACAGGGATGGAATCATCTGCATGCAGGAGGGAACATAAGAGAGAAGACGAGGATACCTACTTCAACCCATAGAAGGGCATAAAGGAGAAGTTGGGAGGAATGGCTACAGCAACAGTGAAGACCCTTGAATATCTACATTTATGGCAAGCATGCACAACTGAACTATGTTCACTGTGTTTCACTGTTACAGTTATAACATTTAGGAGGATTCCTAAAGCTATAGAATGAGAGATGCTGGCAGACGGTATTTAATGGCAGAAACTGAAGTTCTTGCAGGACTGCACAGTTAAAGCAAGCTCTAGCCCTACAAGCAGAGGACAGATAATGTTTGGAAAAATCAACACTGGTAGCTGCTGTGTCTGGAAAAATATGTCCTTATTTTCTTAGCATGGTACTTGTAAGAAAAGGCAATACAATTGCAAACTGTTTGCTTACAACCTTACTTTGTTTTTTTTTTGTTTTTTTTTTTATATAATTACAAAGATTACAAAACAGCTGTTTAGATTTCCTGAAGATCTTAATCTTGTGCAAATAAAGCCTGAGCTACCTATGCACAACTAGGGAGTGAAAGGCTGCTTCCCTTAGTTCTCTGGATCAGAGAAGAAAATAGTAAATGTAACATCAGCTTTAGAGCGACTTCTGTTACTACTTTAGGCATAGCGGTGGAGATGGTTTTCAGGCAGACCCTACGTTATAAAGCATGAGAAACTGCACTCTACACAGGAGCACCTGACAATTAAAAACCCTACCGGTTGATGTGAGAGCCACAAAAAAGTAAATTTTCTGGGTGGTTAATTTGATTATCTGAAGAAGAGACTGGTTCAAAGAGAAGAAAGGTAAGTTTTTCGAGGACCTAAACCTTGTCACCACAATAAATAGAACATGCTGGAGGGATAGATTCCTGTCCCAGAGACTTCCCATACTCTGGAACAAACTACCTATCTATATCAAACAAAGCTCCTCATTAGCACTCTTCAAGAAAAATCTTGATGATTGGATGAGAGATAGGAAATTCACCCCAGGGATCACTTTTGTTTCTCTGCTTGACAGTGGCACAGGAGAATAATTTTCTTGGGTGGCGAAAGCCAAGGTATCTTTTGGTTAGGCTTATATAGGCCCTAGGGCCAACAGCCTAGTACCTACCTATGAACCTACGAACAAATGTTAGGCCCTTGGATGGGGCAAGGGGCCCGCTTAGGAGATCTCACATGAATGATACCCTTAAGAAATTGTTTCACCATTGGGTAGGAAAATAGAAGAGGCTGCAGAAGCAGATAGAAATAGAGTAGGCACGGACTTAAAAAAGAGAGTAAGAGTCCCTTGTTGAACAGTTCTGCTAAGCAAGACAAAACAAGGGGGTGGCTTGCTTGTAAAGACTGCTGCCCCTTCGAATGGCTAAGTGACAGAATCTTTTCCATTTTGAGATGTAGGAATTCCTGGTGCTGGGTCTCCTAGTCTCTTTCAGGATGACATCCTTGTTAAAAAGCCGGCTGGAGGGGATGAAAATCATCATTCACACTCTGCCAGCTTGAGTGTTGTCAAGATGGGGTGTATTGCTGTTCTCTTGTCCTGTTGTTTGGAGATCCACCTCCAGTGGGAGCAGCCATGATTCTTTTTTGAATAGCATGGGGAACCAATGCCACCTGTGCCAGAATGGTGCTATTTGGATTGTCTTCTGCCCATCCTCCCGGACTTCCAGAAGCATCATAGAGATGACTGGTATGGAAAGGAGACGTACAAAAACAAACCTGTCAATGGGAAGAAGGCATCTGTTGTCCTGGCCATGTGGTTTTGGGTCTTTGAGCATAACTTGATCTATCCATTTTCCTTTGAAGACAACAAGGTGTACCTATGGCACCCCCCACCCCACTTGTTGGTATGTCTTCTGAAGATAGACTACTTCAGAATCCATTCATTAGAGCTCGTTACTGACCTGTTTAAGACATCTGCTAGGTCACTGTCTGCCCCTAGTAAGCACTGAGCCACAAAGTGCAGTCTCATCTGGTATGCTGCCTCCAAACGTTGCATGGCCATATGGCACAGGGAATATGAGTGAGTAGACCACACTTGTTTGTTAATGTACCACATATCACTGTGGGGTTAGTCTGTCTTTACCATTAGAATACCTGGTGTCCACTTTTGTTATGAATGTACAGAGGAGACTGTAAATGAAAATTTCCTTTACAGTGATGCACCTTTTAAAGAAGTTGTTCTAACTGACTTGCACTTTCACATTATCTGTTCTCCAAGCCAAGTGTGAGGCATCTGTGGTGATAACTTGGTGCCCTGCCTGTAACGTGAAGGGGACTCCTTTGTTTAGCTTGCCATCATGCATCCAACACAATTCTTTGATGCAAGGCAGAAGTATTACTTTGATGTTCAGAAGGTGTTGGCTTTGATACTGTAGGAAACAGAGTAAAGAGATAGGAATTCGAGACAACTTGCATAGGGCACTGCGCTTATGCCTTGTATTCATTTTGTGAGGAACCGCTGTGGATGTTCCAGCTGCTGCATGTGCCTGGTCAGGTACATATTAAGGAGGGCATTATATTCGATGATAGTTATGATGAGGGCTGAGTACAGTGGCATGATGACTTCCCTGTAACTAGATGCCATGCCCTTTACTTATAAGCTGAGTGACAGAATGATTCTTACCACCTTAGACATATCTTGGTCAAAAGCTAGGTTACTATCTACATAAATTTCCAAGTCTCTGACTATTGTGACCACGTTTAGGGGTGCTTTATCAATAAGGTAGTTTCCCTGGGTGGCCATCTTCCCAAAATGTACTATTATGCATTTCTTGGCATTGAGTTTTAAGCCGTGACTGGACCACCAGTCATTTGTCTATATTAGACTTTCCTGTAATGTGTTAGTATTTTGGGGGGTTTCTAGGATTGCTCCTACTCTGCAATCATCTTCAAACTTGATAAGCCAGGCAATACTTGAGATTGGCCTTGACTTATAAAAAATAGACGTCAAAGAGGGCTGGACCTGGCACAGAGCCCTGGGCACTCCACAGATGATCAGCCTATTTGTGGAGGTGGTCTCTCCAACCTTAACTTCCTGGGTCCTGATTGTGAGCCAGCTGGCTGTCCAGCAAGTTAGACCAACTCTGGATGATTCGCCTTCTTCTTAAGAAAACGAGACCAACACCAAGACTGCAAGATGCCATGGTATTTGGAAACCATCAACACTCATTTTCTTTTTCTAAATATTTCATGAGGGACCTAGCCCTACATTTTATGGTTCTAGAATTAAAGTGCACACACTGGGGACAGCTGGGTATGTCACAGTTCAAGCCCAGGCAGAATAAGCAAGGAAAGCAAAGTCCCAGTGAGGGATTATTTTCCACTTTACACACAAACATTACTCTTAACAGAAATCTAAAACAAATTAAATAAAACCATCTAATGAAGAGAAAATTCCCCCAGTGGGGTGCTTAGCTACAGTTGCTCAGGGATACTTAGCAGCTGTAGTTGCTCAATCTCCGAATTCAGACGGACTCAGCATAGGTGCTGCCCAATGACACTTTATCCACTGACATCTTGACAAAGGATAGGAAAACGTCCACCAGACAGGGAGGGGGGGATCTGTTATTTGAGCGGGCTAAGATCTTACAGGGCATGAAATCCCAAGTGTTACTACTGCAACAGTACAGCACAATGATCATCTGTTGCTGTATAATAAGGCTGGTGTAAAATCTAGACGCATGGTTAAAAGTCAGAATAACGGCCTGTGCCACCATGATACTGATCAAGTAGTGAGCTTCTTAGACACTAAAAAGATGCGCCAAGACACGGGACTCTTGACAATCTGTGGCAGAAAACAATCTACAGTGACATGTAGACAGACATACTCTAGATGTATGCAGCTGGACACACTTCCTCTATGACCTATTTTTTGCTTCCCTTTCACAGACTTTATGGCATTTCAGATGTCCACAAATGGCTGAACTGTCTGTAACCCATGTATGTTTATAGCTTGATTAGACAGTCTTTTAAAAAGTTATAGAGGGCAACACTTAAAAATGGAGGCAGCAACATGCGTTGTTAAACAGAAAATAAAAAAGTCTGCTACACCCCAGTGACTGTCAAGGGGAAACTTCCATGGATGGGTTGGTAAACAAGATGCTGCACAGCAATCTATGGCAATATTCTAAGCAAGCAGAAAGGATAACACAATATAGCACATGTGGGTGACCCTAAATCTCAAAAGAGCATTACACTTGTTTTTTAGCAATATGCTTTAATAAAAATCAACCTCCTGAGCAAAGACAGCCTTTTCTAAAGAAAAGTCAGCTTAAAACCGTAAACAGGCCTGATTCCAGTAAAACACATGTGACGTAACAAATATAGCATGCCATTAATCAGAAAAATAAGGAAATACGATGTATCAACCGATAATGAACATCTTGCTCAAAATAAAGCATCATCTCTGAGAAACCAAGATACTAAGAATCTACAACACCAAAATATCAACAGTTATGTGAGAATGCCCAGCAGGACAGGAAAATGTATGTGATAACACACACAATCATCAATCTTTCAAGGTTCAAGGCATATGCACCATCAGCTATTCAGACAAGGATGGAAAAAATTAAATTTAACCATTGCTATCTGTTTTACAAAACAATACCTTTTCCTGTTTGCCAAACAGTGCATATTGACTTTCTCAACAGTGAATGTATCACAGATTACAGCTGCATTCCACACTGGAAAAAACAGTGCATTTGAAAGACTTCCACAGCATGTATGGCCTCAAAGGACTAAAATGTTAGATATCACAATTACAAAGTTTCTGAAGAACCACCATCAAAATTTTAAACTGATTAACATTATACCATACAACATAACTGAATTTTAAGCATCTAGGAGGTGACAGAGGGAAAACAGCATGACAGGCCTGGAGGTGGTCACCTCTACTGCTCAAGGAGGGCATTCAAATGATGTCTTGCATTTTTAAAGACCTCCAATAAAACAAAAGTCTCTTTCTGCAGCTGGTTGTTTCCAAAATTTTCTGAAAGTGGAGATATTTTTCAGATCTACTGTATAAACACTCATCACCCTACGTTGCTATACACACACATAGCCCTGCAAGAATAAAGTTTATGGCACTAATGTTGCTGCATTCTTTTTTTTTTTTTTAATCAAATTTCAACTAGATACCTTTTACTTGTTTTAGGGGGTATCTACAGTCTGGAAAAGGAGCTTTACTGACAAAATATTTTTTATAATCTTGCTACCAGTGTCTTGAGACAAACCTTTTTTCTATGTGCTTCTTCCATGCCAGCTGACCATCATCAAGTTAATGACTCTGACCATTCATCCCCCACACTAGGGAACTATCCCAATACAGCAGGGGTGAGAGCCATCAAGAGGTTAGTGCCCCTGCAGGCATTCTGGCAATGAGGGAATTTGAATGGCCTAACCATTAGCCTGGACAAGGATCAAGCTATCTGGCTCATGACAGGGACTCTGCCTTCTCCATGTGAAGGCATGCTCCTATAGGCTCTCCTTAATGGAAAATATCACTAGGCAGTGTCTTGGTGAGATGAAAGCTGCCTTGAGGATAAACATCTCAATGCCTCCCTCCTCCTCTGAGGGAGTGTGGCTGCATGCATCCTGCTCTGCCCTGTCTTCTCCCCGAGAATGGGAATGATCCAGCATGCATCCAATCTGCTACTTTTACATCTGGTCATCTGCAACAGTCAGTGCTTTATCCTCCTATGCCACTCAAGTTGGCAAGTTTAAATTCATTTAGCTTTGTGATGAAATATTAATTCTGCAGTGGTACAGAAAAGTTATGCAAGACCTTACCATAACAGCAGATGTCCAACTGATCACTGCAACAGTATTACTAACAGATGGAATATCCTTCCAAGTATAGCTATGCATCCAGCCAGCGTAAAGTTGGGAACCCTCCACCCACACTGTACATCCAACTCATCTCAAAGGAGTCATGGTACAAAAGGGATGTATGGATGCAAATTACCTCAGGATGTTCTTGACCCAGCCCAAGGAACTGAAACAGACGTAGAGACAACTATATACATATGTACAATGTCAAAAGGAGAGAAAAAAAAATAAGAATCCTGCTTGGCCCAACAAGAAGAAAAGGGAAAAGAGAGAGGTATACTACTGCAACAGTTTCAGCTGGACATCTATTGTTATGCTTTGTTCTTACACTGTACTATGTCCTTCATTGGATCACTGCTGCAGTATTAACAGATGAGAGATTCCCACATCTGTTTAAAAATATAGGGAGGTGGAGGGCTTAGCAGAGTTCAGGTCCAAAGAACATGAAGGATAGAACTTGCAAACCTCACTCTAGTCCTGGATATTACATCAGTTTTGTAATGCGTTGTAAAAATGCGAATAGAAGCATTTAAGGATAGATGTAAAATCCATACTTTTGGAGAAAGCCCTGGAAGAAACTGCATCTCTATTGAAATGTGCTTTAATGAAGCTTGAGGCTGTTTGCCATGGCAAGAATAACAAAAGGAAACATCTTCAGAAATCCACCTAGAAGCAGTTTGTTTGGAAACAGAAGCACCCAAGTTCTTGTCCTGGAAAGATACAAAAAGATTGATATTTTCTGATAAGATTTTTGTTTCATCTAAATGAAGTCTGAGCCATCTATGTACATCTGGGAAATGCAAGTTCTTCCTCTCCTTTATTCTGAGGAAAAGGGGGAAAAAAAAGACAGGCAAATTGATCGTCTGATTCAGCAGAGCTCATCAACAAACTTAGGCATATAGGAAGGATTAGTTTTAATAGTAAACCTATCTTTATGGAAAACGAGAAAGGGTGCAATGGGCAACAAACACTTGGAGCTCTGACACCCATTCAGTAGAAGTCAAAGTTACCAGTAACACCATTTTCCAAGTACAACATTTGAGAGATAAAGATGCAGCAGATTCAAAAGGAGAATGTAAACTTTTGAAGCACATACTTATAATCACATGAAGATATGTCTCTCTTTGGTGGTCTGATCTATAGAATGCCTTTCAAAAACTGTTTTACCTCAAATTGAGAAGACAGTGGTAGATCTAGGTACAGGTAAGCAGAGATGGCTGACGTGCTTTGATAGACAAAAATGCCAGTCCAGCATTGAGCAGCTCACACAAACAAGCAAAAATATTAGGAATACCCAGTTGATAAGGGTCTTGATTCTTTTTGTGGCACCATAAAGACAATCTTTTCCATTTAGAAACATAAGATTTCCTTGTGGTTGATTGTCCAGCCTTCTGTAAAACCTTAAGCATATGTCTTTCAAAAAGTGGTGCCTAAAAGAAATTAAAATTCTATCAGTCACACTGAAGCTCTGTATGTTGGAGTGAATTTCAGAGCCTTTGCTCTCTGAGAGAAAGTCCTTCATATGAGGTAACTTGCGATGACTGTCCCTGGCCAAGTGGAAGACAAGGGGGAACCAATGCTGTCTGAGCCAAGACAGTCATCAAGAAGATTTTTTGGCTTGTCTTCCTAGATTGTGAGAAGGACTTTGAGAATCAGAGGAAGTGAGGTAAGCATAGAGGAACCTCCCCTTCCAAAAAAAAAAAAAATGTGGTGCTCATTCTTCAAGCCTGTGGGCATAGAATTCCTGAAAGAACACCCAGAGATGTCTGTTGTGTGCAGTAAAAAAAAAAAGATCTATTTAGGGAGTACACCACTGATGGGCAATATCCAGAAAGACTTCTGTGTTTAGCAAGTACTCATGAATGTACATAGCTGGAAGAAAAATTATTTTGCACCAAATCTCTGTATCCTAAATAATCAAAGCTAGTCTGCAGAGGTGGCAAGACTTTGTGCCTCCCTGCTAGTTTATATACCACATTACTGTCGTGTTGCCTGTGCAAATTCAGTCTAGAGATAATGTACAGATTGCTGGGCTAAGATAAGTGCCTTCATTTGCTTTATGTTTATGAGGTCCTTCCTTTCTTTAGGTGACCAAATCCCCTGGACTACGATTTTCTTGGAACAAACTTTGTACATGAAATCTGAAGCATTTATGAACAGTTCTTGCCACAGAGAAGGAACCAGAAAGGGCATTCCTGGTTTGTGTGAAATCTGGCAGATCCACCACACAAATTCCTTCTCGACAAAGAACAAGACCGGAATTAGCACTGCCACCCATTAACCTTCCTGAGTCCAAGTGGATTTGAGATACCACTGACATTTTCTCATGTGGAGTCTGGCATAAGGTATCATGCGAATCACTGGTGCCATGTAACCAAGGGGTCTCAAAATCTCTGTTGCTGAAGTCACCTCAAGGGAAAGATGTTTTGAAAATTATGATAGAATGAAAACCTTGTTTTCAGGAAGAAAAGTGGTCATTGACATACTGAATCTGCACTCTAGGAAAACCAAATTCCAGGATCTAGTTAAGCAAGACTTTAGGTTCAGAGTGAACCCCGTACTGCTAAGAAGAATAACACAATTTAGACCTGGCAGTAGAAATTCTTAGGGAGGAGCCTGAATGAGGAGATCATCCACATAAGGAAAAGACTTGAATTCCTTAAAGTCTGCAGAAGGCAATGACATGAACTAAAACAAAGGGTAAAGCAGAAGGCTGAAACTGATATAACGATATTCAAATCTTAAACATTTCCTGCATGATGAAGAACAGGACAATGAAGATAAGCATACTTCCAATGTCACCAAAAACACTTGTGGAAGTATCAATGCTGAAGGAGGTCTACAGGGTTAACATCTTGACTTTTGAGAAATGTCCAAAAATAGGTTTCCAACTGGCCTTCTTTCTGTGGACCAGAAACATATTATCCCCGAGTTTCAAGATCTCAAAGAGGAAGAACAAAGTGAACATGGCTTACAGGAGGCTATTGGAACCCCAAGAGAAAAGGAGGGGGAGCAATCCAAGACATTTTGTAACCGTTCCGCATGATAGACAAACCATCTGTCTGATGTCATGGACTGTCAGGTTGGGAAAGATAAGAGATGGCTATAGCAACCAGGGAAAGGCCAAGCTAGAAGAGATGGAGGCTGATGGTCATAAAAAGCCTGGTTTGTCAGGGAATGAAGGATTACAACCCTTGGAATCCTGTTGAGACCTTTCCTGAAATATTATTTTGTTGGATCGTTTACCCTTTAAAGAATGCAGCTGCTCCTTAGAAATGAACAAACCAGTCTTGAAAGGGTAGTTTCTTCGATACTTAGGTACAGGAAAAAGAAAGGTTTGCTTAAGATCTTGCATGACTTTAGCTTTTTCCCAGTAAGTCTTGAAAAGTTCCTCAGCCACAGAATCAAAAAGATGTTGCCTATCCACAGAGAAGTTGGGGTTAGCTCTGTCATCCTTGGGTAAAGGCTAAAGTCTAAGCCATGAAAATCTGCAAAGAACAGACTTAGCTACACTTGACAGAATGCCTAACAACCCAAGAAGCAGAGTTAAGAAGATAGAATAAAGACGACTTATCATCAGAGTTCTCTAAATCTGACAGAATGCTGCATCCATTGCCCAGAACAGACAGAAGGTGTCTAATCATATGGGTCTGTTAAGTGATAGCACAAAAAGCTAGGGTGGCAGGAGTATACACTTTTTTGCCATATCTATCAACTGCCGTAAGTTTAGTAGGCTCTTCAGTGGAAAGGGAAATAACAGATGGACCTGAGGTAGGGTTCTTATACAAGAACTATTCAGAGTTGACACCTTGTGGAACCTATTGGGTTTCTTTAGAGCAGGTGGCAGTGACTCCAGATTAACAGAAGCAGTGAAGATGGTATCTAGTAAAGCTTCCAAAACAAGAGGGAGAGCAGAGGGTTTAGGCACCCCCCATTTCCAAAAGGGCACAGTATATTTTTTGGATGTCAGAAAACTTAAAATGAAGCAACACTTTCAGGGGAAGGATTCTAACAATAATGTCCACAACAGAGCTCCTCTAAATGAAAATCAGGAGATAATGTGTCTTCATCATCAGAGGCATACGCCACTGATGAATTACTTTGGGAAGAATAGGTCAAGGAATCACTCCCCTCAGATTCAGATTCAGATTCCTCTCTCTGAATTTTGAGAAAAGGAGAACAGCAGTAGGAAAAAAAAAAACAGAGGCTGTAAGGACAAGACAGCTTTGAAAAGCCCTGCGTGAAATACGAAAGTTATGTACTTACCATAATGATAGATCTGTGTTGTCTGCTGCCATCTTTCCTCAATGGATGAGTCTTTGGATCTAACCATAGATCATCCTTCGGTCATTCAAGACTTTGTATCCTAAGCTTGGGCTCCTTCCCTTACCCATAACCCAGTGAAAGCCTAGCATTAATTACATCAGATCAAGTTTGTCAGAGGAAAGAAAATAAGCATCTTGTAACGAACAGCAACAACAATGCTAAAAAAAGATTATTCATTAAGTTATGAATGCTTAGAAACTTGTCTGGAGCTAAAGAGAGTACCTGAAGGGCCTTAGGATGCACCAGTCTGGTCAGAAAAGATAAAGAACGAGTTTCGTAAACAGGTAGGGGGATAGGTGGGAGGGAAGTTGAGGAAGGATGGCAGAAGACAACACAGATCAATCATGATGGTTGTCTTTTCCCTCCATTCCCCAAGTAGGGACAGAGTCTCCAGCTAATATAAACTTTGGATGGATTCATGGAGGGGTATCCTGAAAGATGGCTGAACGAAAGGCGTCCTGTTGGAAAGTAAATCTAACTTATAGTGGGGTATGAACGTTAGACCAAGTGGCTGCAGCACAAATGTTATCAATAGATGCCTTGGAAAAGAAGGCTGTAGAGGATGCCACAGATCTAGTAGAGTAAGGTTTGACAAGCTTTGTTAAATGGAGACCTTTTTCTTTGTATACAGGATTTACACAAGCAGACAACCACCTGGATAAGGTGACTTTGGAAACTCTTTTCCCCAATTTATTTGCTGAAAAGGACACAAAAAGATCAGACTTTCTGAAAGATTTCTTACGGTGAATGTAAAATCGAAGCAGTCTATGAATATCCAATAAATGTACCATGTATTCTTCCTTCTTAGAAAATTTCAGGAAGAAAACTGGCAGATTAATGTTTTGATTCAAGTTTGTTTAGGTATCAACCTTGAGTGAAAAGGATGGATTGGATCAAAAGAAAACTCTGTTCTAATGAAAAGTAAGACAGTGAGATTTACATGAAAGGGCCTGAAGTTCTGATGCCCTTTTTGCAGCAGTAAATGCCACAAAAAACAAAGTTTTCAATGTAAGGAAAGTACAGTTGTGTACACTTACCATAAATATAGATGTTCGAGTGTATTCACTATTGCAGTCAACACACTTGCGTTATCTGCCTGCAGGCAGCCCTCAGTCAGCCCGAATACCAGAGACTTGGTATTTCTGCATCCGGATGCTGTCGCTCCAGGACTGACGTCAGGCATATAAAAACAGGCAGCCAACGCCAATACATCAGTTTTTCTTGCCCAAATGCAAGGAGCCCCCCAAACAGGGAGCTAAGTTATGGTAGGGGAAAACACCACCAGTAAAAGGTAAATACCAATACCCCTGAAAGGGTGGGGGGTAAAAGGCATAGAGAGTTCAGAGAGAGAGAAAAAAAACAGGGGGCTGGATGGAGGGAAATCAGGACTGCAACAGTGAATACACTCAAACATCTACATTTATGGTAAGTGTACACAACTGTACTATGCTCATGTTTCACTGTTGCAGTCATCACATTTGGGTAGATTCCCAAAGCTGAAGAAGGGTGGAGGCAGTCAAGAAGAGCTAGGGCTGGCCAGAATGCCTTGCAGGACTGCTGTTGCAAAACCTGCCCTGGATTTGGAAAAGATAGGCAGGTGGTAATGCTTGGTGAAGGTGTGTAATGCTTGGTGAAGGTTTGTACAAAACTCCAGGTAGCAGCTTCCAGGATGTCCCTGGTATGGACTCCCCTGAGAAATGTTGTAGAGGTAGATGTTGCCTAGTGGAATGTGTTCTGACCCCCTCAGGGGTTGGTTTCTCATGGTGCTTGTAGGAGAAAGGGATGCAATGTGCTATCCATTTGGAAACTGTTTGCTTTGAAATGGCCTTGCCCTCTATCCCTGCTGCAAAGCTGACTAGTTACTGGTCAGATTTTCTGAAGGGCTTAGTCCTATCAAGGTAGAATCTGAGCTGTCTGTGCATGTCCAAGAAGTGCAGGATCCTTTCCCTTTTATTTTGAGGATAAGGGAAGAAGGTAGGCAAATGTATGGATTGGTTGACAGCCACACTGGACACCACTTTGGCATAAAGGAAGGGTTTCTCATGAGGGAAACCCTGTCAGCATGGAAAATAATGAAGGGTTCCACAGCCATAAGTGCTTGTCACTCTTCTAGCTGAAGTGATGGCCAGAAGCAATGCTGTTTTCCAAGAGAGGAATTTTAACTCTGCAGGTTCAAAGGGTGATGTGTGAGCTTTTCCAGCACAATGTTAAGGTTCCAAACAGGGGTGGGTGCTCTCCATGGCGGCCTTAAGTTGTTTGCCCATCTCAAGAACTGTTTGATAGGAGGGTGCGAGAAGAGAGGTGGGCTCAGTGTTGTAATGAGCTGAAATGGCTGAGGCATGTATCTTAATGGAGGAGAAGGACAGGCTTTTGTGGAGTAGATCTGCCAAGTAATCCAGGATTAGAAGCAGGGAGGGCAGAGTTGTGTCCTCTCCTTTAGAATGAAACCAGGAGCAGTACCCTTTTCCACTTATCAGCATAGGATTTTCTTATACTGGGTCTTCTGGCTTCAAGAATGATGTCACAGCACCTGCTTGCTTAAGGTTGCTGAGGGAGAATTCAAGGGATAAGCCATGCTGCATGATTTAGCATTTGCAGTTGCGGATGCAAAATCTGTTCATCTTGCTGAGAGAGCAGGGTTGGGTTCTGGTATAGGTGCCAGGGTGGCACCGGTGTCAGGCTGCACAGGAGTGAGTACCCGTGCTGGTGTGGCCAGTCCGCGGCAATCAGCATTGTCCTTGTTCTGTCCTATCTTACTCTGAGTAATACTTTTGGGAGAAGGGGCAGAGGTGGGAAGGCATGGACAGAGGGATTTACCCACTGAAAAGATAGGGCATACACTTTCCAGGCCCTGCTGTGAGGGTTCTTGGTGCAGAATATGCTGAGCTGGTGGTTGCAGGGGGAGGCAAAGAGATCCACCTCTGGGGTCCCCCATTTCTGAATCAGAAGGTAGAAGGTGCTGGGCTCCAATTGCCACTCGTGTGGGTCTAGATTTCTGCTTAAGTCGTCTGCCAGTGAGTTTTGCTTGCCTGGCAGGAATTGAGCTTGCAGATGGACTTGCATGTCCAAGGCTGTGTTCCAAGGGACCATGACTAACCTGCAGAGTGGGTTTCCCCCTGCTTGTTGATGCACCACATAACTGTAGTGTTGTCTGTTTCTATTAGTAGTTGTCCTGGAGAGAGTAGGGATCTGAAAGCTGTCAGGGCATGCTGCACAGCTAGCATCTCCTTTTGGTTGATGTGCAGATGAATTTGACTTGGGCTCCAGTGGCCCTGAATGCATTTGCCGTCCATGTGTGCTCCCCAGGCATAGTCTGATGCATCTTGGTTAGGGTCTGGGCGGCGTGAGGTGGAGTAAATTGCAGTCCCTTGTTGTGGTTGCATGCTGTTGCCCACCAAAGAAACTCTGTCCTTAGAAAGGGTATGATATTAGCTATTCTGTCTCCACTCTCCAAAATACTAGAGAGATGCATACACTCTCAGGTCTCAGCCTACCTCCTTACTAACAACCTCCTTTCCAATACTCAGCATGGTTTCCGACCAAACCATAGCACCACCACTGCCTTACTCTCCTTTACTAACACTATCGTTCAGCATAAAAACTATGGCTATCTCTCTTCTGCGACTTTCCTAGACCTATCTAAAGCATTTGACATGGTCCCACACAAACAACTTATCTCTGTCCTCAATAACCTATCCTTCTCACAATCAGTCACCAACTGGTTTCAGAGTTACCTGTCTGACCGCCAACAATCCGTTGTATGGCAGAATGACATATCTCCCCAACTACCTGTCTCCATACGGGTTCCCCAAGGATCTATCCTTGGACCCCTACTCTTCTCTGTTTTCACAAATAATCTAGCCTCTGCCACCACACATGGCACACTCATACAATACGCAGATGACTCGACCATCATCTGCTCAGCCAAGTCCCTACCCAAACTGCAAAAAGTCACACAGGAAGCCTTTTCCTCTGTTGAAATTTGGTTATCCGATGCCCAATTAATACTCAACCCAAACAAAACTAAACTACTCATCTTCCAACCCACCAAACATATTCAAAACAACTCTCACTTTAACATCACAGCAAAAGACACCACTATATACCCAACTGAACACACCAAATTGCTAGGTAAACTTAAATTTGACATTCACATATCCATGACCATAAAAAAAGTCCACAAAAAAACTAGGAGCGTTATACAGAAATAAGCATCTTCTCACCAAAGCAGCAAAGATTTCAATAGCAAATTCCCACCTTATCTCCACCTTACTTTATGCCTCCCCAATATATACCAACCTAAGGCAATGCGATCTAAACTAGCTAGAGACCTGCTACAACAAAATTGCCAAATTCGCCACAGGGGCATCCTACCATAGTCACCACTGCCTCTCACTTGCTGAACTGGGCTGGCTTGAACTCCCTCACCTCCTTCAATGGTATCAACTCTCACTCGCCCTCAAACTATTAAACCATCCACTAAATGTCCCATCCCTCCAGAATCTACTCCAACCCTATCGCACCAACAGACCACTAAGATCCAGCAACAAAAATCACTTGCAGATCACTAAAGCCAATAACTCTGCTGGTGATGCACTATTCTCTTGCACCATAGCCAAATTATGGAACTCCCTCCCACCCACAATTACCTCTGTACCATAATTCACCCACTTCAAAACTTTACTAAAAGCGCACCTAAAAACATGCTGGCTATGCCCTTGCAACTCCCACTCTAATATCATCCACCCCATCCAACCACCACCTTTCTTTCCACTCCACTAACTACCTTGATTATAGCAAGCTCATATGCTCATAAGCCTAGTACTTACACAGCAGGAACTTCTTATTTTAACATTTGTTAATGTATATTATGTACTTCACAGATAAAGATTCTAGTTGTCTACTGATGTACTATGTTCTTCATCTGTAAATATGTTGTAAGTAATTGCTAAGTAAATTGTTAATCGCTATGTAATCCAATGTAACTACTTTCTGTTTATTTTAACTGTGGTGCTTTTCTCCCCGGGCCTCCGCTGAAAACAGACCTACATCCAGTCGGACACTCCCGGTCAACAAATATAAATAAATAAATGATAGGAATGACGGTTTCCAGGTGCTGAGAATGTTGGCACCAAAGACTTTTTAAGTACCACTGAAGTTTCCTCATATGCAGTCTGACATATGGAATTAGCAGGATGCATGAGGCCATGAACCCTAGGGCCTGCAGTATTTTCCTTGCAGATAGCTGGGCTCTGGAGGCCATTTGTTTGAAATAGGCTGTCATATAGACTTGTTTTTCTGAAGTGAGGAATGCCATATGGGATGCTGTGTCCAAGCTTGCTCCCAGAAATACAATCTTTTGACTGGGCACTAGTTTTGATTTCTTTTCATTGATGGTGTACCACAGGGATGTGAGAAGGTTTTTTACAAATGTCAGGTGCTGCAACAGCAATTCCTGACTGTCCGGCTATATCAAGCAGTCATCGAAGTACGGGTAAATTGCCTGCAGCAAGCAATGGCTGGAGTCAGGTATTTTGTGAATACTCTGGGAGCAGTGGATAAGCCAAAGGGAAGTGCAGAGAACTGATAATGCACAGATCCGGCCCTGAAACATAGACATTTCCTGCATGACTCCCTTATAGGGATGTGCAGATAGGCTTCTTTTAAGTCTAGGGTGATTAACCAGGCATCCTTGGCTAGCATAAGTAGAAGCTGTTGCAAAGTAAGCATTTTGAATTTCGGTACCACCAGGAAGGTGTTGAGAATTGAAAGATCCAGGAATGGGCACCAAGAGCCCTCTTTTCTGGGTACCAGGAAAAGTCTGGAACATAATCCTTGACCTATCTTTTCCAGCGAAACGAGAGGAATAGCCCTGATGGAGAGCAGGGATAGGACTTGGTTTTGTGCCTCTGCCGACTGGTTTGGAGGAAGGTTTGGGAACCCTTTTAGGGTTGGCAGAGAGTGGAAGTAGAATTTGTACCCCTGGGTTACAATGTTGAGGACCCATCGGTCTTTTGTGATGGACATCCAGTTTTTTGCATGAAGGGCAAGTTTTCCTCCTAGGGGCACAAGATGTTGGACAGAGGTGGGGAGTGGAGTAGAGAAGTCATTGTGAGTTCTTTCCGTTAAGGAGGTGGCTTAGCACTCCATATTTTGGGAGTGGGGGCACTCCATTGCTTAGATCTGCATACCCTGAGACTGAAGTCTGGGTGGTCTGTTTCCACTGGGTCTAGTTTAAGATGGTTTGGAGGGGGCTGGAAAGGACCAGTGTTTCAAGGGGCAATGCCTACTGAATCTAGGAGCTGTACTTATAAGAATTCTTTAACTGTCTGCATAGATTTAGCTTTTTCTTCCATCTTTTTAAGAATCTCTTTTGCTTTGGTACCAAACAGATTGTCCTTGTTCAAAAGAGTGTCTAATAACTTTGATTTGACATGGTCTGGCAAGGTCTGATCCTTAAGCCAGGCATGCCTTCTCAGTACAGAACCAGTGACTGCTGCCCTGAAAGGTGCTTCTAGGATGTCAAAGCCACACTGCAATGTATGCTTGCTGACCTGGCTTGCAGAGTGCATAAGCTCCTGCAATTCTTTATTTTCTGCACAGTCTGCAAAAGTTGCTACTTTTTGCCTAATAAGTTCCATAATATGTTGCTGGTACTTCAGCATGTGAAACTGACAATTCAAAGCCCTAATGGCAAGAGTTGCAGGAGGTATATACTTTCTTGCCCCATCTGTTCAAAGCTCTGGATTCTCTGTCCGAAGGGGTGGGATTCTTAGCTGTAGTTGCCTCGATACCTTTAGGCCCCTGGGAAATGATCTCTGGGTCAGCAGTAGGATTTTTGAAAATAAATTTGTGAGAGTCAGGTACTCTGTAGTATCTGTCTGGTTTCCTAGGGGCAGGGGGTAAAGTATCAAGAGTAAGACTGGATTCCATAAAGACATAATCAACAACTTCCAGGACTGGGGGTATTGCTAAAGGCCCGTGTTGTGGCAAATCTAGAAATTTTCTGAGTCTCTTTTTGGACTGAGGATAGTCTTGGCATTCCCAGTAGAAATGCTATCTTAAAGTACGTAAGGTTTCACAAAAAGAAAAAGCCTCTGGAGGAGAGGCAGAGGGAATGGATTCCTCTGCATCTGAATCCTCATAAGCAGATAAGGGCATGTCTTCATAATCAGATACCTCAGAGTCGTCAAGACTCTTGGTCTGTTGAAGCTGCTGGGGACTGGTCTTTTTCTCTTAGTAGGGGTAGGCTGGCTTCCCCTAATCAGCATAATAAGGTCTGTTTTCTAGGAACAGTGCGTGCTCTTGGCCTTAGAAACTCTGTAGTTTTAGACAGAACTGAAGTCGTCGCTTTGTGTCAAACATCGGTAGTGTGAAGAACTTCCTCAGAAGTCAGTGCCTGCTCAGCAGCTCCGGACACATCCAAGGTAAAGACATCCGCAGGTACTGAACTCCGAACGGGTGTCGGTAGACGCCTGTGAATCCACTGAAGCGGGCATCAGGGGCTGCGAAAGTGCCACACAGAGTACAGGCGAACTGGTGATTAGCTTAATGAAAGCGTCTGCAGCTTTGGACCTGTGCGGTCTGTCTCTGTCTTTATCCTTACGTTTTTTCGGAATATCAGTGGTCGGGTGGCTTACCAAAGCCATTTCGGAATACGGAGATCGAGAAAGTACAGTTTTGTACCTACCATAAATGTAGATGTTCGAAGATCCACATTGCTGCAGTCCTTACACTTGGGTAGTCCGCTGTCCTCGGTCGGCCCGAATATCAAAGTATTAGGCTGACGTCGGTCAAGGCGCTTAAGACTGACATCAGGACGTCAGGGTACAAATGCGCATGACCGACGTCATATCCTCAGTCTTTTCTTGCCCCAGATGTCAGAAGACCCTAAAAAGAAAGGTCAAAACCAAAAGACAGCAAAAAACAACCAACCACCCTTGCACTAATCATATATACAATATATACAATATCCACAATATTCACAACCCAAACCACACAACCGCCTCTAACTACAGAGGGGAAGGAGGGAGGGTAAATTGGACTGCAGCAATGTGGATCTTCGAACATCTACATTTATGGTAGGTACAAAACTGTACTATGTTCTTCATCTCACATTGCTGCAGTCCTTACACTTGGGTAGAATCCCAAAGCACAGGTAAGGGAGGATGGCAAAACTATAAAGCAGTAGGGGCTGCCAAAATGCCCTGTAAAATTGCAGTGGCAAAACCAGCCCTAGATTTAGAGTAAAGTGGAAGGTGGTAATGCTTAGAGAAAGTATGCACTGAACTCCAAGTAGCTGCCTCCAAAATATCTTTAGTTGCCACCCCTTAAAAAGCTGTAGAAGTGGCAGTAGCCCTAGTGGAATGAGGCCTAATCCCAGCTGGAACCTCCTTACCATGATGGGAATAACAGAAAGCAATACAAAACCCAATCCACTTAGAAATAGTTTGTTTTGACACAGGCTTGCCCTGAGAACCCAAAGCAAATGAAACAAATAACTGCTGAGACTGCCTGAACCCTTTAGTTCTGCTCAAATAATATCGCAACTGCCTGTGTATATCCAAAGTGTGCAAAATCTTTTCCCCTTTATTTTGGGGGTTTGCATAAAAGTAGGCAAATGAATAGTTTGGTTTAAAGCCACACTAGAAACCACTTTAGGCATAAAGGAAGGATTAGTACGTAAAGATACCCTATCCTTATGGAAAATTAAGAAAGGCTCAACCGCCATAAGGGCCTGTAATTCAGAAACCCTTCTCGCAGAGGTAATGGCCAACAAAAAAGCAGTCTTCCATGATAAATATTTAAACTCGGCAGTAGCTGCAGGCTCAAAAGGTTGTAGAGTGAGTTTCTCCAACACAAAATTGAGATCCCAAGCAGGAGTAGGAGCTCTCGTGGGGTCTTAAATTCTTTGCCCCTCTAAGGAATTGCTTAAACAAAGGATGAGAAAACAATGGTGGGTCACAGTCATAGTGAGCAGAAATTGCTGCAGCATGAACCTTAATAGAAGAGAAGGACAAACCTTTGTCCAGTAACTCAGCAAGATATTGAAGAGCCACACTTAAATTAGGCTTAGAAACATCAAATTCCTTTGCTGTACTCCAAAATAAAAATCTCTTCCATTTATCTGTGTACACTTTCCTTGTACTAGGCCTTCTGGCCTCCAAAATAACATTCAAAACTTGCTGTGGAAGCTGAGACCCTCCAGGGTTTAAAACAAGAATATGCCAGGCTGTTAGGTGAAGAGAGTGAAGTTTGACATTGAGTAAATGACTGTTCTCCTGAGACAGCAGGTGTGGAATCGAAGGCAAAGGCCATGGAGGCTCCCGTACCAGACTTCTCAGTAATGGGTACCAGTGCTGTCGAGGCCAATCTGGAGCTATTAAAATCATCTTTGGCTTGTCCTGTCTGACCTTTAGGAGTACCTTTGGAAGGAGAGGCAGAGATGGAAAGGCATACACATGAAGATTGCTCCAATTGAATGAAAGAGCATCCACCTTCCAAGCTGTGGGATGAAACCTTTTTGTGCAAAACTTTGGCAGCTGGTAGTTTAGTGGAGAAGCGAACAGATCTATGTCTGGAGTTCCCCATAACACTGTAAATTTCTGAAATACATGAGGATCCAATTTCCACTCGTGGGGATCCATAATTCGTCTGCTCAACACATCTGCTAAGGAGTTCTGTGCTCCCGGCAGAAACCTTGCCTGAAGATTTAGCTGTAAACTGAGAGCAGTCTCCCACAAAATCATTGCTTGTCTGCATAGAGGATAAGAATGTGTTCCCCCTTGCTTGTTGATGTACCACATGACAGTTGTGTTGTCTGTTAGAACCAACACCTGCCCTGGAAGAAGTAAATCCTTGAAAGCTATTAATGCAAATTGGACTGCTAACATCTCCTTCAAGTTGATATGTAGATGTTGTAGTCTGGCAGGCCACGTGTCTTGTACCCACTTTCCATTTAGATGAGCTCCACAAGCTTTGTCTGAGGCATCTGTCGTTAGAATCTGACTCGCCTCTGGCCGGGTCCCAGAGTCCCTTGTTTAGGTGACATTCCTGAGCCCACCACAAAATTCCTTTTGAATGCAAGGTATTATCTGAATGACAGTGTCCATATCTTGGCAGTGCTGTGTCCATACATTTTTGAGATACCATTGTAGCTTCCTCATATGCAGTTTGGCATTGGGAAGCACCAGAATACAAGATGCCATGAACCCCAAGGCTTGAAGGACTGTCCTTGCAGTCAGCCTGGACTGATGAGACAATTGATGGAAGTAAAGAGAAAGATTCTTTTGTTTGTCCGGGGTCAAAAAGGCCATCTGGGATGCTGTATTCAGTCTCACACCCAGAAAGCACATGTCCTGAGAGGGTACTAGACTGGACTTATTTCGTTCACAGAATACCCCAGGCATCTTAGCACTGCTATCACATATTGTAAATGATGAAGAAGTTCGTCCCTTCCTTGGGCCAGAATCAGGCAATCGTCCAAATAAGGATAGATCTGTATTCCTTTTAGCCTGAAGAAAGCTATCACTGGAGCCAGAACCTTCGTGAACACTCTGGCCGCAGTAGATAAGCCAAAGGGCAATGCAGAGAACTGATAATGAGAAGTCCCAGCCCGAAAACGCAGATACTTCCTGCAACTTAGCCTGATAGGAACATGAAGGTAAGCCTCCTTGAGATCCAGAGTCACCATCCAGTGATCTTTGCCCAGCAGAGGTAAAAGCTGTTGTAAAGTCAACATTTTGAACTTGGGAATGTCCAGATAAGTGTTGAGGATAGATAAATCCAAAATTGGTCTCCACGTGTTCCCCTTCTTTGGTACTAGGAACAGGCGAGAATAAAATCCTAGGCCCACTTCTGGCAGAGGGACCGGCTGTATGGCCCCTATTTGAAGCAGCAGAGAAATTTGTTTGTGAGCCTCTAGTCTTTGCTGAGGAGGAACGTCTGGCATGCCTTTGAAAGGAGGCAAGGTATGGAAATAAAACTTGTAACCTTGGTGTATGATATCCAATACCCATCTGTCTTGGGTAATCAAACTCCAATTTTCCTTGAAGAGTGCCAACCTTCCTCCCAAAGGTGCTGCCAGGCAAGAAGGATCTGGCAGCTGAAAAGGTAGGTCATTGGGCCTGTTTACGAAAGGACTGGCCCCTGCCCTCACCCGAAGACTGTGCAGGTGAACTCCCCGTTCTAGGTCTGAAAGAGCCCTGAGCTCTGCCCCTACCACATCTAGATCTACCCCTAGACTGTGAATCATAAGAAGGGTACGTCCACCCCTTAAGCAGACCAATTCCTACTAAACTTCGGAGGCTGAACTTGCAAAAAATCTTTAACAGCCTGCATAGACTTAACCTTGTCTTCCATTTTCTTTAAGACTGACTCCACAGGTGAACCAAACAACACATCAGACTGTAAAGGAGCATCCAAAATCCTTGTCTTAACATGGTCAGATAAATTCTGATCCCTCAGCCAGGCGTGCCTGCGAAGAACTGACCCAGTGGCAGCCACCCTAGACGAGGCCTGTACAGCATCAAAACCACATTGTAAAGAATGCTTACCCACCTGTTCAGAGACATGTACCAAATCTTGTAATTCTTTACACTCAATGCCTTCCGCCAGAGCATCTACCTTAGACTTCAATTGAGAAAGAAGATAGTTTTGATATTTCAACATGTGAAACTGGCAATTCAAAGCCCTCATAGCTAAGGTGGAAGAAGTATAGACTTTCTTTCCCCATCTATCCAAAGCTCTGGCCTCTTTATCTGGAGGAACCGGATTTTTTACAACAGAGGCCTTGACACCCTTAGGTCCCTGACTAACAGTTTCTGGGTCCGCCCTAGGACTCTTATAAAGATATTTATGAGCTTCAGGCACCCTGTAATACCTGTCCGGTTTAACAGGAGTAGGAGGCAAAGAATCAGGATTAAGTGAAGCCTCTGCAAACACATCTTCCACAACATCCAGAACAGGAGGTATAGCCAAAGGCCTATGCTGGGGTAAAAGCAAAAATTCCCTAAGCCTTTTCCTGGAATCAGAGAAGTCCTGACCTTCCCACTTAAAATGTTCCCTCATGGAATGAAGAGTCTCTGAAAAAGAAAAATCCTCTGGAGGAGAAGCAGAAGGAGTAGAATCATCTACATCCGAATCAGAATAAGGAGAATACTCCTGCAAGTCCTCAGCCGAAGACTCTGAAACATCCGAAGCCTGCTCAAAACTCCCCAACTCTGGTTCCACCCTAGGCCTCTTATCAGGAGGGGCAAAGAACCTCTAATCAAAGTAATTAAATCTTCTGCCATTTTAAGCATGTGCTTCTTGGGCACAGATCCTGATGAACTAGGAGTGACACCAACAGAAGCTAAACCTGGCCTGCCTCTGGGAGAAGCCTTGGAAACAGAAGGAGAGGGCCTAACCACCCTAGGAAGGGAGGGGAGTACAGTAACCTGAGAAGCTCCTTCAGCCTGACCTGCCTCCTGAGAGGCCACATCCTGCAATATCAAAGTCTCCCCCTGGGACTCCAGAGAAGCCTCCGGCGGAACCACCGGTTCCACTGACGCCTCTAAAGAACCGGCGTCCGCACGGACGACTCTTCTTGCCTGGGTTTAGCTGCTTTGTCTTTGCGCTTCTTGAAGAAGCGGGCCGGAGCATCCGACGGCATATTATAATTGCACCGCTTCCAAGACCAACCTGGGACAATCTAACCTTCGATTAATAGTGCGCTTATTGTACCTAGCACAAAAGCGACACCCAACAACGTCGTGCTCAGGCCCCAAACAAGGAATACACAAAGTATGATAGTCCCTATGCGGTATCTGTTTCCCACAAGAAATACAGTTATTCACTTTTTCTGACATCCGGTAAACCACTGAGGCAAGAAAAACTAAAATATTCCCCAACGGGGTACTTAGCCAACTTTGACTCGGTCTGAAACTCCGAATTCGAAAAATTTCAGAACGCCGAACGGCACTTGCAACGCTGCTTCTGCATCGGACCATGCGGCAAAAAAGACTGAGGATATGACGTCGGTCATGCGCATTTGTACCCTGACGTCCTGATGTCAGTCTTAAGCGCCTTGACCGACGTCAGCCTAATACTTTGATATTCGGGCCGACCGAGGACAGCGGACTACCCAAGTGTAAGGACTGCAGCAATGTGAGATGAAGAACATCGAAAGTATTTAGCGACAATAAGGGCCAGATGATGAATAGTTTGGGCAATGAACAAGGTACAAAACAGACAGTGAGGTACGTCGTGGTCAAGGCCTAAACAGGTGACACAGTAAGAATGAAAATCTTGGTGTGGTATTTGCTTTCCACAGGCAAGACAATTGTTAACTTTTTCTGCCATCGGTTAGATAAAGAAAAAAGGATACCCAACGGGGTACTTAGCTTTAGAAGACTTCAGGATGATTCAATTCGTAAACAAAAACTCAGGTAAAGGCCGACTGGCACTAACAAACTGCTTCTGCTTCGGGCTCCTTGGCAAGAAAGATTGATGTAATGGTGTCGGCTACCTATTTTTATACCCCTGACGACCTGACGTCAGTCCTGGAGCAACAGCATCAGACGCAGAAATACTAAGTCTCTGGTATTCGGGCTGACTGAGGGCTACCTGCAGGCAGATAACCCAAGTGTGATGACTGCAACACGAAGAACATCTGAAGTTCCACCTTGGCTGCACATTGAGTCAGTGCTTGAAGTCCCAAGGAGAAAAGGAGAAGGATCTCTAAGGGGAGGTCCGAGAAGAAAAGTACATGGCAGAAAAGTCTTGTATAATCTGAGAGAAGCGACTGGGGACAGATTATCTCCAATATGGAAAATGGAAATAGCTGATAATTGGACACTGGCAGTGGAACAGCTGGTACCATTCTGAAAAAAAAAAAACAGGCTATAAAGTCTAAGACTGCAGGAAGTAATGCTGAAAAGGGGCCAGTTTCTTTCTATACCCCCCCAAACAGAGAACGTTTTCCATTTGCTTTTGTAAATCTTCCAAATAGATGGCTTCTGGGAGGAAGTAAGAATATGGATAACTTGGGAAGAATGCCTGGACTGACTAGCCATAATTGGAAGTGCAGAAATCAAGTTGCTAACTTGAGGGATTGAATGCCTGGAAGAGGCAAGCCACAGAGATGAAACAAGAGAGCCACAAAGGGGTCCAACATCCATGGAGGGTGCTTCAGATTAGTCCACAGGCAGGGGAACCAAACTTGTCGAGGACATAAAGGGACAATGAGGATTACCAAGACCTTCTTCTCCTGTGCTTTCTGAAGAAATCTTGGGATAAGAGGTGTATAAGGAAAGGTGTAGAGGAGACTAGGGGGACCAAGGGTGGATCAGGGCTTCCCTGGACGATGACCCCCTTTGGAGGGGATCAGAACCTGCTGCATTTGGTGTTTTGGGATGAAGCAAAAAGATTGTAGCACAGTTGGCCCCAGCAGTGAAAAATCTTCTCTGCCACCTTTTGATCGGAAAACCACTTGTGAGGCAGGAGGATGGCTCTGTTCAAGCTGTCACTGCTACAGCACAGGACTTCCCTGGAATGTGCATTGCTATAAAAAAGCAACTGGAAGATAATGGCCACTGCCAAACCCTTAGGGCTTATTGACATAAAGAGTAAGATCAGTTTTCCCCTTGCTTATTGATGTACGAGTCTAATGACATGTTGTTGGTTTAGACAGATAACAGTCCTTGAGGAAGGAAGTCCTGAAAGGCTTGTGATGCTAGCAGGAATGCCCTCATCTCTAGAATGTTCACATGAAGATTGGCCTTGGAAGGGGACCACGTGCCTTGGAATGTTTTCCATGTAATGCCCTCCACTTTACCCCAACAGGGAAGCATCTATGGTCACAGTAGCTTTGGACTGGGGAAAGACAAATGGATAACCTTGTTAATACCATGGAGGATTTGAGCCACCAGAGGATGAGAGTTCAGCAAATGTTTGTAAGACACAGTGGGAAAGTCATACGTGTTGCTGGACAGACCACTGCACTGCCAGGGTCCACTGTAGTACCTTTATATGATATCTGGCAAGCGGTATAAAGGTGATGAAGGCTGCCACTGACCCCAATAGGTGAAGGACCATTCTTGCCATTGGTTGTTGTGATGAAAGGACAATTTGAGCATGACTGTGAAATGCTGATAACCTGATTTGTTGGAAGTTTTGCTGTCTGAAGGATTGTGTCCAAGTGTGACCCAATGAACTCTATCATCACGCTCCAGGGATCTAAACCTTGTCATCACAATAAACAAAACATGCTGGAGGGATAGGTTCCTGACCCAGAGACTCCCCAGACTCTGGAATAGATTGCCCATACATGTCAAGCAGAGTGCCTCTTTGGCCCTCCTCAAAAGGAACCTTGATAATTGGATGGGAGAAAGGAAATTCACCCAGGGGATCACGTCAGTCGCCCTGCTAGACAGGGGTCCAGGGAAGTAAATAGTGTGGGAAGAAATAGCCAGGGAATTGTTATGGCTAGGCTTGTATAGGCCCTAGGGCTGATAGCCTAGTACCAACCTATGAACCTATTAGTACAGGGCAACATTTTGACTTGCCTGGGACTGATTGTGATTCCCAGTGCCGTTCGAAGCAATGAGTTCCTCACTTGGATAAGAAGATTTTTGATAGGAATGGAAATTAACCAGTCATCCAGACACAACAACATTCAGAGCCCTTGCAGCCCGAGATACGCTGTTGCCAATGCCATGCATTTGGTGAACACCCACAGGGCTAGGGGTGAGGCCAAAGGACAGGGCTCTGAATTGGAAATGACTGGCTCCCAGCCAGAAGCAGAAACACCATCTATATCACCTGTCCATCTTGATATGGTAGTACACATCCTGAAGTTCTATGGAACACATCCAATCATTCACTCTCAGATGTGGGAGAATGAAATGAACCATAACCATCTGGAACTTTAATTGTTAGACATATTGACGGAGATGGCTGAGATCCAAGATTGGACTGAGTTCCCTGGTCTTTTCTGAAACTAAAAAGAATCTTAAGTACATTCTGGATCCTTGTTAGTCTTATGGTACCTCTTGGATGACTTTGTTTAGCAGATTTTACACTTGCTTGTTTTTGATAGGATGAAACATTTGTGTTTTTTTTTTTTTTTTTTTGAGTTTGGGGGAAAAAGACAAAGGGGATGTAACAGCCTCTGGTTATCCTCTGCACCATCTATCATCTGTGATGGACATCCACACTGGGTACAGGGACAGGGCCCCCAACAGCCTTCAGAGAAAGGAAGTCATGTAAACTCTTCAGTTGTGCTGATAATAGGATCAGAGTTCTCAGCTACCATTTATCCTGGGAGGCCTCAAGGAAGGACATGCACTGTGAAGCCAAAAGAAGCCCTGCTCCTGGAGATCAAATCCAGCTTGTAATGAGATATAAAGGTATGAAGATTAGACCAACTGGCAACAGCACAAATGTCATCAACAGATAGTCTGGCCAAGAACGCTGAGGAAGTAATCACTGACCTCGTAGAATGAGCCCTGATTCTTCCAGAAACTTCAACATGCCTAATGTCGAAGACAGTAGAGATGCAGCTAGAGATCCATTTAGAAATGGTTACCTTAGAAATTGGGAGGCCATATCTGTTTGGGGAAAAAGCCACAAAGAGTTGATCTGACCTGCAAAATCCTTTGGTCCCAAGTACATAGAAACGTAACTGCCTGTGTACATCCAAGGTATGTAGAATGTACTCTCCTTTATTGAAATAATTACAAAACACTGGCAGCTGAATACATTGGTTTAAGATTGGATTCAGAAGCAACCTTGGGTAAGAAAGAGGGATTCTTCCTAAGACAGAGACTGTCCTTTTGAAAAATTATGTAAGGAGAAGCAATGGAAAGAGTTTGCAGTTCAGAAACCCTCCTAGCAGAAGTTATAGCAACCATGAAGGCTGTTTTCCATGACAAAAACTTGAGATCGCAGGAAAGTACAGTTTTGTACCTACCATAAATGTAGATGTCCGAGAGGAATGCATCTGCAGTCCTTACAAATGGGCTGTCCTGTCGTCAGGCAGCCCTTCGGTCGGCCGGATTCCAAAGTCTGGGTCTGGCTTCGGCTGGTGTCGCACTTCACCCGACGTCATTGCGGCAGTTATTCGGGTATAAAGGCATCAGCCGACGCCATTTTCCTCAGTGTTTCTTGCCCCAGATGCCAGGTGCCCTCTTGGTAGGCTAAATTTGGATAAATGCCAAAGTTTCCAAATAGTAGAGAGCAAACACACAAAATAACATGTATGTACATGTATACAAACAAATACACCATAATAGATCCCCCCCAAGCTAGCTGAAGATTGGTAAGTACCCTAGGAGTACCTCAGAGGGGAAGGAGGGTGGGTAATCCTGACTGCAGATGCATTCCTCGACATCTACATTTATGGTAGGTACAAAAGTACAGTTTTGTACCTACCATAAATGTAGATGTTCGAGGATCCACATTGCTGCAGTCCTAACTATTGGGTAGTCCGCTGTCCAGTCGGCCCGAATACCAAAGTATATGGCTGACGTCGGTCAGGGCGCATTAGACTGACGTCAGTACGTCAGGGTACTAATGCGCATGACCGACGCCATATCCTCAGTCTTTTCTTGCCCCAGATGTCAGAAGACCCTGAAAAGATAAGGCCAAAACCAAAACTCCAAACATACCTGCACCAAAAATATGTACAATATAGACAAAATTACCAGAATATAACCTCACCTACACAACCACCCCTAAACACAGAGGGGAAGGAGGGAGGGTAAATTGGACTGCAGCAATGTGGATCCTCGAACATCTACATTTATGGTAGGTACAAAACTGTACTATGTTCTTCATTCCACATTGCTGCAGTCCTAACTATTGGGTAGAATCCCAAAGCAGAGTTAAGGGAGGCTGGCAAATCATAAGGAAGCAGGAACTGACAACATGCCTTGCAAAATAGCTGAGGCAAAACCAGCCCTAGACTTAGAGTAGAGAGGAAGGTGATAATGCTTAGAGAAAGTATGCACTGAACTCCAAGTAGCTGCCTCCAAAATATCCTTAGTTGCCACCCCCCTTAGAAATGCTGTTGAAGTGGCAGTAGCCCTAGTGGAATGAGGCCTAATCCCAACTGGAATCTCCTTGCCATGATGGGAATAACAAAATGCAATGCAAAACCCAATCCACCTAGAAATAGTTTGTTTTGACACAGGCTTGCCCTGTGAACTCAAAGCAAAAGAAACAAACAACTGCTGAGACTGCCTAAAATCCTTAGTCCTGCTCAAATAATAACGCAATTGCCTGTGTACATCTAAAGTGTGCAAAATCTTTTCCCCTTTATTTTGGGGATCTGCATAAAAGGTAGGCAAATGAATAGTTTGGTTTAAAGCCACACTAGAAACCACTTTAGGCATAAAGGAAGGATTAGTACGTAAAGATACCCTATCCTTATGAAAAATCAGGAAAGGCTCAACCGCCATAAGGGCCTGCAATTCAGACACCCTTCTTGCAGATGTAATGGCTAACAAAAAAGCAGTCTTCCATGACAAATATTTCAATTCAGCAGTAGCTGCAGGCTCAAAAGGTTGTAGAGTGAGCTTCTCCAACACAAAATTGAGGTCCCAAGCAGGAGTAGGAGCTCTACGTGGGGGTCTCATATTCTTTGCCCCTCTAAGAAATTGCTTGAACAAAGGATGCGAAAACAATGGTGGGTCACAATCATAGTGAGCTGAAATTGCTGCAGCATGAATCTTAATGGAAGAGAAAGACAAACCTTTGTCCAATAACTCAGTAAGATATTGAAGAGCCACACTCAAATTTGGCTCAGAAATCTCCAAATTGTTTGCTGCACTCCAAAATAAAAATCTCTTCCATTTTTCTGCGTACACTTTCCTTGTACTAGGTCTTCTGGCTTCCATAATCACATTTAAAACTTGTTGAGGAAGTTGAGACCTGCTGTCTTTCAAAACAGAATATGCCAGGCTGTTAGATGAAGAGAGTGAAGCTTGACATTGAGCAGGTGACCGTCCCTCTGAGACAACAGGTGTGGAATCAAGGGTAAAGGCCATGGGGGCTTCCTTACCAGACTCCTCAGTAATGGGTACCAGTGCTGCCGAGGCCAATCTGGAGCTATTAAAATCATCCTTGGCTTGTCTTGTCTGACCTTTAGAAGCACCTTTGGGAGAAGAGGCAGAGGTGGAAAAGCATACACATGAAGATTTTTCCAACTGAAAGAAAGAGCATCCACTTTCCAAGCTGTGTGATGAAACCTCTTTGTGCAAAACTTTGGCAGCTGGTGGTTTAGTGGAGAAGCGAACAGATCTATGTCTGGAGTTCCCCATGACACTGTCAATTTTGAAATACATGAAGATCCAGTTTCCACTGTGGGGATCCATGATTTGCCTGCTTAACACATCTGCTAAGGAGTTCTGTGCTCGGCAGAAACCTTGCCTGAAGAGTTAGTTGCAAGCTGAGCGCAGTCTCCCATAAAATCATTGCTTGCCTGCACAATGGGTAAGAATGTGTTCCCCCTTGTTTGTTGATGTACCACATGACAGTTGTGTTGTCTGTTAGAATCAACGCCTGCCCTGGAAGAAGTAACTCCTTGAAAGCCATTAATGCAAACTGGACTGCTAACATCTCTTTCATGTTGATATGTAGATGCTGTAGTCTGGCAGGCCACTTGTCTTGTATCCACTTTCCATTTAGATGAGCTCGCCAAGCAATGTCTGAGGCATCTGTCGTTAGAATCTGACTCGCCTCTGGCCGGGTCACAGAGAGTCCCTTGTTTAGGTGACATTCCTGAGCTCACCACAAAAATTCCTTTTGAATGCAAGGTATTATTTGAATGACAGTGTCCAAATCCTGGCAGTGCTGTGTCCATACATTTTGAGATACCATTGCAGCTTCCTCATATGCAGTTTGGCATTGGGAAGCACCAGAATACAAGATGCCATGAACCCTAAGGCTTGAAGGACTGTCCTTGCAGTCAGCCCGGACTGAAGAGATAGTTGATGGAAGTAACTGGAAAGATTCTTTTGTTTGTCCGGGGTTAAAAGGCCATCTGGGCTGCTGTATTCAGTCTCACACCCAGAAAGCACATGTCTTGAGAGGGTACTAGACTGGACTTTATTTCGTTCACAGAATACCCTAGGCATCTTAGCACTGCTATGACATATTCCAAATGCTGTAGAAGGTCTTCCTTTTCTTGAGCCAGAATCAGGCAGTCGTCCAAGTAAGGATAGATTTGAATTCCTTTTAGCCTGAAGTAAGCTATCACTGGAGCCAGAACCTTTGTGAATACTCTGGGCAGTAGATAAGCCAAAGGGCAATGCAGAGAACTGATAATGAGAATTTCCAGCTCGAAACGCAGATACTTCCTGCAACTTAGTCTTATAGGCACATGAAGGTAAGCTTCCTTGAGATCTAAAGTTACCATCCAGTGATCTTTGCCCAGCAGAGGTAAAAGCTGTTGTAACGTCAACATTTTGAACTTGGGAATGTCCAGATAAGTGTTGAGGATAGATAAATCCAAAATCGGTCTCCACGTGTTCCCCTTCTTCGGTACTAGGAACAGGCGAGAATAAAATCCTAGGCCCCTTTCTGGCACAGGAACTGGCTGAATGGCCCTTATTTGGCGCAACAGAGAAATTTGCTTGTGAGCCTCTGTTCTTTGTAGAGGAGGAATGTCTGGCATGCCTTTGAAAGGAGGCAAGGTATGGAAATAAAACCTGTAACCGTGGTGAATGATATCCAGAACCCATCTGTCTTGGGTAATTAAATCCCAATTTTCTTTGAAAAGAGACAGCCTTCCTCCCAAAGGTGCTGCCAGGCGAGAATGAACTGGCAGCTGAAAAGGCAGGTCATTGGGCCTGCTTACGAAAGGACTGACCCCTGCCCTCACCAGAAGTCTGAGCAGGGGAACTCCCTGTCCTAGGCCTAAAAGAACCTTGAGCTCTGCCCCTACCACGCCTAGACCTACCCCTAGACTGGGAATCATAAGCAGGATAAGTGCATCCCTTAGTAGGCCAATTTCTACTAAACTTGGAGGCTGCACCTGCAAAAAATCCTTAACAGTTTGCATAGACTTAGCCTTGTCCTCCATTTTCTTTAAAACTGCTTCCACAGGTGAACCAAACAACACATCAGACTGTAAAGGAGCATCCAAAATCCTTGTTTTAACATGCTCAGCTAAATTCTGATCTCTCAACCAGGCGTGCCTCACGCAGAACAGAACCAGTGGCAGCCACCCTCGAGGAGGCCTGCACAGCATCAAAACCACACTGCAAGGAATGTTTACCCACCTGTTCAGACACATGAACTAAATCCTGCAACTCTTTACACTCAATACCTTCCGCCAGAGCATCCACCTTAGATTTCAATTGTGAAAGGAGATAATTCTGATATTTTAACATGTGAAACTGACAATTCAACGCCCTCATGGCTAAAGTGGAAGAAGTATACACTTTCTTTCCCCATCTATCCAAAGCCCTTGCCTCTTTATCAGGAGGGACAGGATTTTTAACAACAGAGGCCTTCACACCTTTAGGCCCCTGAGAGACAGTTTCCGGGTCTGCCCTAGGACTCTTAAAAAGATACTTATGAGCTTCAGGCACCCTATAGTACCTATCCGGTTTAACTGGGGCAGGAGGCAAAGAATCAGGATTCAGGGAAGCCTCTGCAAAAACATCTTCCACCACATTCAGAACAGGAGGTATAGCTAAAGGCCTATGCTGGGGTAAAAACAAGAATTCCCTAAGCCTCTTCCTGGAATCAGAGAAATCTTGGCCTTCCCATTTAAAATGCTCCCTCATGGAATGCAGAGTCTCTGAAAATGAAAAATCCTCAGGAGGAGAAGCTGAAGGAGTAGAATCATCCACATCAGAATCAGAATAAGGAGGATACTCCTGCAAGTCTTCAGCCAAGACTCAGAAGCCTCGAACATTACTCAAAACTCTCAAACTCAGGTTCCACCCTAGGTCTCTTATCAGGAGGGGCATAGAACCTCTAATCATAGTAATCAAATCCTCTGCCATTTTAAGCATATGTTTCTTAGGCAAAGACCCTGAAGCACTAGGAGAAACCCCACTGAAGCTAAACTTGGCCTGCCTCTCAAAGAAGCCTTGGAAACAGAAGGGAGGCTCTAACCACCTTAGGAAGAGAGGGAAGAACAGCCACCTGAGAAGCCCCTCAGCCTGGCCTACTTCCTGCCAGGATACATCCTGTAACAGTAAAGTCTCTCCCTGAGACTCCAAAGAAACTCCTGGCAGAACCTCCGGCTCCACTGAGTTTTCTAAAGAACCGGCGTCTGGGACTGTCGGTTCTTCCACTCTAGGCTTTGCTGCTTTGTCCTTGCGCTTTTTGGCGAAGCGGGCCGGAGCATCCGACGGCATTTTATAATTACAACGCTTCCCAAAACTAACCTGGCACAGTCTAACCTTCTCTTAATAGTGCGTTTGTTAAATCTAGCACAAGAGCGCATCCAACAACGTCGTGCTCAGGCCCTAAACAAGGTATACACAAAGTATGGTAATCCCTATGAGGTATCTGTTTCCCACAGGAAATACAGTTATTCACTTTTTCTGACATCCGGTTAAATACTGAGGCAAGACAAAACCAAAATATTCCCCAACGGGGTACTTAGCCAACTTTGATTCGGTCTGAAACTCTGACTTCAGAAACTTTCAGAACGCCAACCTGCACTCGCAAAATTGCTTCTGCATCGGACCATGCGGCAAAAAAGACTGAGGATATGACGTCGGTCATGCGCATTAGTACCCTGACGTACTGACGTCAGTCTAATGCGCCCTGACCGACGTCAGCCATATACTTTGGTATTCGGGCCGACTGGACAGCGGACTACCCAATAGTTAGGACTGCAGCAATGTGGAATGAAGAACATCTGTACTATGTCCTTCAAGGATGCATCTGCAGTCCTTACAAATGGGTAGAATACCATAGCTAAACTAGGGGAGGAGGAAATGAGAATAGATTATGGTGTAGTCAGGATCCCTTGCAAAACAGCAGTGGCAAAGCCAGCACGGGATCTAGAGTATAGAGGTAAGTCATAATGCTTGGCAAATGTATGCACGGAGGTCCAAGTAGCAGCCTCTATAATGTCCTTGGTAGCCACTCCTCGTAAGAAAGCTGTGGTAGTGGCTGTGGCCCTTGTGGAGTGAGGCCTGATGTTCTCTGGAGTTTTCTTTCCATGGTAGGAATAACAAAGTCTAATGCAATTTCCTATCCATTTGGAGATTGTCTGTTTAGAAATTGGTTTTCCTTCTTTTCCTGTTGCATAAGCTACCAGAAGCTGGTCAGTTTTTCTATTGTTTTTTGTTCTGTCCAGGTAGTAGCGTAATTGCCTGTGTACATCCAAGGTATGTAAGAGCTTTTCTCCCCTGTTCTGTGGATTGGGGAAGAATGTAGGAAGGTGGATAGCCTGATTTAGAGAGACTCTGGATACCACCTTAGGCATAAATGTAGGATTTGTTCTCATGGACACTATCTTGATGGAAGATCAGGAAGGGTTGTACTGCCATTAATGCTTGTAGTTCAGAGACCCTTCTTGCTGAAGTTATTGCCAGCAGGAAGGCAGTCTTCCAGGATAAGTATTGCAAGTCTGCTGTAGCTGCTGGCTCGAAAGGAGGTAGAGTCAGTTTTTCTAGCACAAAGTTCAAGTCCCATGCTGGCAATGGAGGTTTCCTGGGAGGTTTTACATTTTTAATTCCCCTTAGAAACTGTCTGAGCAGAGGATGCGAGAAGACAGGAGGATCCAAGCTGTATTGTGCTGAAATAGCTGATGCATGTATCTTGATGGAGGAATAGGACAGGCCTGTGTGGTAGAGCTCCGCCAAGTACTCCAGGATGTTGGCTATGTTCACCAGTGTCACATCTTGCCCCTTTGCAGCACTCCAGATGAGATATCTTTTCCATTTTGCTGCATAATTCTTTCTTGTTGACGGTCTACGAGCCTCCAGGATTATGTCCTTAACCCTTTGGGATAAAATTGGGTTACTTTCTGTTATATAATGTTCCAGGCAGTTAGCTGCAGAGTTTTTAGGTTTGGATGCAGAATGTTGTAGTTGTTCTGTGTCAGCAGTAATGGGATCAGGGGCAGTTTCCATTTTTGTTCCCGGGACATGCTCCTCAGCAGAGGGTACCAATGTTGTCTTGGCCAGTCTGGGGCTATCAGAATGATCCTCGGACGTTCCTCTTTGATCTTGAGAAGCACCTTGTGCATCAAAGGAAGTGGTGGGAATGCGTATGCTGTCAGGCTTTTCCAACTGAAGGATAGGGAATCCACCTTCCAAGCAAGTGGGTGGTAATTCCTTGTGCAGAATTTCTTCAACTGGTGATTGTATGGGGATGCAAACAAGTCTATTTGTGGTAATCCCCATTCTCTTGTGATGGCTTTGAAGATGTCCGGATGCAGCATCCATTCGTGGGCATCTGTTGTAGTTCTGCTTAATATGTCTGCTAGAATGTTTTCCTTCCCTGGTACATAAATTGCCTGTAACTGAAGGTTGTAGCTCAGAGCCACATCCCATAGGTCTAGTGCCAGCCGGCATAGGGGGTATGAGTGTGTGCCTCCCTGTTTGTTGATGTACCACATAACTGTGGTGTTGTCTATCCTTATCAACAGCTGGCCTTCGTGGAGAAGAGGTCTGAATGTCTGGATTGCCAATTTTACTGCCATCATTTCTTTTAGATTTATGTGCAGATGCAGTTGGTCTTAAGTCCATAGGCCTTGAATGCACTTGTCCATCATGTGTGCCCCCCAACTGAGGTCTGAGGCATCTGTCGTGATTGTTTGTCTTGGCTGACTTTTGCAGAAGGGCAGACCTGTGTTTGACAGGCCTGAGCCCACCATAAAAACTCTTGCTTCAGGCATGGGATCATTGGAATTTTGGTTTCCAGGCTGTGCTTGTGCTGAGACCACAAATTCTTTAGGTACCACTGTAGCTTTCTCATATGAAGCCTGGCATGAGGGACCAGAATTATGCAGGATGCCATGAAGCCTAGAGCTTGTAGCACTTTTCTTGCAGTTAGATGGCTCTGCTTTGTTAATGCCAAGAAATAGAGAGGAAGTTGCTCTTTCTTTTCTGCAGTTAGAAATGCCATTTCTTTTGATGTGTCCAGTTCTGCACCCAGAAAGGTTATTACTTGGGATGGAATCAGCCTTGACTTTTTTGTATTGACTGTGTATCCCAGGGCTTGTAGCAGGTAGATGACTCTTTGTAAGTCTTCTGTTAGTTTGTTTTTGTTGTCCGCTTGTATCAGGCAGTCGTCCAGGTAGGGATAGATTTGAATTCCCTGAAGTCTGCAATGAGCGATTACTGATGCCAGGCATTTCGTGAACACTCTGGGCGCAGTAGATAAGCCAAAGGGCAATGCTGAGAATTGATAATGCTCTGATCCTGCAAGAAATCTGAGGTATCTTCTGCAAATTGGTCTTATGGGGACGTGCAGGTATGCCTCCTTGAGATCTAGAGTTACCAGCCAAGACTCCTTGCCCAGCATGGGAAGAAGCTGCTGTAGGGTCAGCATTTTGAATTTTGGAACAATGTGGAATGTATTTAGAGCGGACAGATCTAGAATAGGCCTCCATTTGTTTTCTTTTCTTGGTACCAGGAAGAGTCTGGAGTAAAATCCCTTCCCTTGCTCCATAATTGGTACCTTTTCCACAGCACGCATTCTTAGTAATTGAGATATTTGTTTTAGAGCTTCTGCCCTTTGAGACGGTGGTAGGTTTGGCATTCCTCTCTTTCCTGGTAGTGTATGGAAATGGAACATGTAACCTTTGTCTATAGTCTGCAAAATCCATTTTTCTCTTGTAATGCAGTGCCAGTTTCTTGAAAATAATGTTAGCTTTCCGCCTAAGGGTGCTTCTAGTTGTTCCCTGGTAGGCGGTGCCACCGCCAAGTCACTGTGATTGAGTTGTTGTAGTGGTGGTGGCTGTATCCGTGCCTCGTTGGTTGTTACCCTGCCACTGGCGACCCCTGTAGGCACCCTTGGATTGGTTTCTGCCTCTAGAGCGCCTATTCCTGCCTCTTTGTGCCTTAGAGGAGTCCGGAAAGGACCAATTCTTGGAGGGCCAATTCCTGCTAAACCTTGGAGGTTGAACTTGTAAGAAATTTTACTGTTTGCACAGATTTTGCTTTCTCTTCCATCTTTTTCAGAACCTGCTGCGGGGCACCAAATAAATTGACCTTGTCCATAGGTGCATCCAAAAGCTTAGATTTGACATGGTCTGGTAATGCCTGCTCTTTCAACCATGCATGCCTCCTGATAACTGTGCCAGTCATGGCTGATCTAAAGGAAGCCTCCAGTGCATCATAGCCACATTTTAAAGAATGGTTACTAACCTGCTGTATGTTATGTAACATTTCTTGAACATACTTTTATCTAAAGATTCTTCAGAGGACAGCTTTTTAGTCAACTGGTCAAGCATAAACTCTTGATATTGAATCATATGAAATTGGCAGTTCAAAGCTCTAGCTGACAAAGTAGCAGAGGTGTAAACTTTTTTACCCCATCTCTCTAAGGACCTAGATTCCCTTTCAGAGGGGAGGGGGTTTTTAGAAGAAGTAGCTGCTACAGCTTTAGGGCCCTGGGAGATGGTCTCTGGATCTGCAAAAGGGGCCTTATATAAGTGGTGATGAGTGTCCGGGACCCTGTAGTACCTATCTGGTTTAGCAGGAGCCGGAGGTAAAGTATCAGGAGCAGTGCAAGCATCATTGAATGCATCATCAACAACGGATAGAACTGGAGGAATAGCTAAAGGCCTATGCTGTGGTAAGTGTAGAAAGGTCCTAAGCCTTTTTCTAGAGTCTGAGAAATCTTGGCCCTGCCACTGAAATTGTTCCCTCATAGCATGCAAGGTTTCCCCAAAGGAGAATTCCTCAGGAGGAGAGGCTGAAGGGATGGACTCCTCAGCATCAGAGTCTTCGTAAGGAGAATAAGAAGCCTCAGGAGGGTCTGTATGATCTGAATCATCAGAAGAATCATCTGTGGCTACTGGCTCAGGGGGCTCTGCTCTAGGCCTCTTTTCTGGAGGAGGGAGAGGCCCTGTCTGGATGAGGCTGGGATCCACGAATTAAAGTGATGAGATCCTGTGCCAAAGAAAGCATATGGGAGCTGGTGCTGGGCCTGTGAGAGGGGGGCTTGGCAAGCACAGGTTTGGAAGTTTTGGCTGCTTTAGCCCTGGCAAAGGCCTTAATAGACATAGCTGGAGGAGGCCTAGCAGCTCCACGTGCAGGGGTAGAAATATCTAGTGGAATGGTGTCTGATAAATCCTGTGAAATCGCAACAGAAGGCTGGATTTCAGAAGCCGTTTCTACCAGGATAGAAGGGACCTCGGTAGAAGGCAAGTTATCGGCTGAAGAAAGAACCGCTTGCTCGGTTTCGGCCGAAACCAAGACACTCGTGGATTGCTTAACCGCGGTTTCAGCCGAAACCGTGGACCGCGAGTGTCGGTCCTTTTCTTTGCGCTTTTTAGTTATTTGCGTAGTCGGAGGATCCGACGGCATAATGTAGGCAAAATCGGAGCCGAAAATCTGTTCAGCAAAGTCCGAGCGACGTCTAAGCGTCCGTCGGTCAAAAGAAGCACAGGCTAGACAAGCTGCTACGTCGTGGTCTGGGCCTAAACAATGTATGCAATAGGAGTGGAAATCTTTATGAGGTATTTGTTTCCCACAAGATAAACAGTTATTAACTTTCTCTGACATCGGCTGAGGCAAGAAAGAGTCCCCAACGGGTACTTAGCTTTATAGAAGTCTTGAAGTAGTATTCGGTAGTAGTAATCTCTGGATCTGACCGACCGGCACTTGCGAACAGCTTCTGCTTCGGCCACGCGCAAGAAAGACTGGGGAAAATGGCGTCGGCTGATGCCTTTATACCCGAATAACTGCCGCAATGACGTCGGGTGAAGTGCGACACCAGCCGAAGCCAGACCCAGACTTTGGAATCCGGCCGACCGAAGGGCTGCCTGACGACAGGACAACCCATTTGTAAAGGACTGCAGATGCATCCTTGAAGGACATCTATCAGGCTCAAAGGGGCTACTAGCCAGAGACTGCAGAACTAAGGTAAGGTCCCAAGAAGGTGAGAGATCCTTAATAGGTGGTCTAAGCAGGAAGACCCCCTTCATGAACGCTTTGCAAAGCCTAGATGAAAAGGTAGGCTTGCTGTTCTTGTGAAAATTAGAAATTGCCGCCAACTGCAGATTAATAGTAGAGAAACTTGCTCCTGCTTGGAAAAGTGAAGCAAAAATGAAAGGATATCTAAAACAGAGGCAGAAAAAGGGATCAAGATTTCTGCTCTTGGCCCAGATGGAAAACTTTACTATTGTAAACCTTTCAGGTGGAAGGTTTCTGGGAGGCTAGAATAATGCACTTGATGGGGGACATACTACCACACTAAAAGCTAACTACTAAAATAAGGTACAACCCACTAAATTAACCAAGTTAAACAGCAAAAAAATCTTAAAGCCACTACTTATCAAGACCTAAGAGAGAACGTCTGTACTGAATAGTGGCACACAAGATAGTACAGTTGTGTACACTTACCATAAATGTTGATGTTAGAGTGTATTTTCTGTTGCTGTCATCACCTGTGGGTTATCCCTGCTGTGGTAGCCCTCGGCTGGCCCGAGTACCTGAGTCTATGTTTTTCTGCGTCAGCTGCTGTCACTTGCTGACTGACGTCAGGTCGTCAATGCTATAAAGCAAGGCAGTTGACGCCATTACATCAGTTTTTCTTGCCCTAACCAGTCAGAAGCCCATGTAATATGGTAAAGTGGTCCTGGTGGCTCAAAGCCACCTTGAGAAGCTTGCTTCTCCCTAAACAAAGATATAACTGGGGAAGGAGGGAGGGAAACCAGGACTGCAACAGTGAATACACTCAAACATCTACATTTATGGCAAGTGTACACAACTGTACTATGTTCTTCGTGTTTCACTGTTGCAGTCATCACCTGTGGGAGGATTCCCAAAGCTGAGGAAAGGGGTGGTAGGATTAGTAAGATACCTAAGCCTGGGTCAACATGCCCTGCAGAACTGCAGATGCAAACCCTGCCCTAGCCTTAGAAAATAAGAGGTAGGTGGTAATGCCTGGTAAAGGTATTGAAGTCCAGGTGGCATCTTCTGGGATGTCCCTAGTGGGAACTCCTCTGAGGAATGCTGTGGAACTGGAGGCTGCCCTAGTGGAACGGGTTTGAATAGATTTGGGGGGGGGGGGTTCCCATGTAATCTGTAGCAGAAATGCATACAGTGGGATATTCATTTGGAAATGGTTTGGTTGGAAATGGGCTTCCACTACGCCTCTGGGGCACAGCTGACAAGTAGCTGGTCTGTTTTTCTGAAGGGTTTAGTATGGTCCAGACAGTATCTGAGCTGTCTGTGCACGTCTAGCGAGTGCAAAGTTCTTTCCCCCTTGTTTTGAGGGTTAGGAAAGAAGGTGGGTAGATGCATGGCCTGGTTGAGAGTCACATTAGATACCACCTTGGGCATAAAGGAGGGATTAGTCCACAGGGAGACCCTGTCTGCATAGAAAATGATGAAGGGCTCAATGGCAATCAGTGCCTGAAGTTCTGAAACCCTTCTGGCTGAGGTGATAGCTAGGAGAAAAACAGTCTTCCAGGACAGTTATCTTAGCTCTGCTGAAGCAGCAGGTTTGAAGGGTGGTAAGGTTAGTGTTTCCAAAACATAATTCAGGTCCGTGGGTGGCCTTCTGGGAGGTCTGCTATTAAAAGCCCCTCTGAGGAATTGTTTAATCTGAGGATGGGAGAACAGGGGCTGATCTGTGTCAAAATGAGCTGAAATAGCAGAGGCATGGATTTTAATAGAAAAGAAGGAGAGGCCACTATTAAGTAGCTCCGCCAGGTAGTCCAGGATAAGAGGGATGGAAGGTTGTGAGGCATTGCCTCCTCTGGAATGGCTCCAGGAGCAGAATCTTTTCCATTTTCCTGGACAAGATTTTCTGGTGCTTGGCCTTCTGGCCTCTGTGATAATGTACAGGACCCTGTTTGCTTAACTGGGGCCCCTTGTTTGATTTTAGAGTATTAGCTATGTTGATAGTTTGAGAGTCTGCAAGTCTGAGTGCAGCATCCCCCGCCCCCACCTGAGTCAAGAGGTCTGAGACCAGGGGAAGCTGCCTGGGAGGCTGTAATGTCAGGCTGCGCAGTAAGGGGTACCAATGTTGTCTGGGCCAATCTGGAGCAATGAGGATGTCCTTTGGTCTCTCCTCCCTTATTTTGATAAGTACCTTTGGAATAAGAGGCAAAGGAGGAAATGCGTACACAAAAAGGGTGTTCCAGGGGAAGATCAAAGCATCCACCTTCCACTCTAGGTAGTGATACTCCCCGGTACAGAATTTTTTTTTTAGCTGATGGTTGAGATGCGAAGCAAAGAGATCCACCTCCGGAGTTTCCCACTCCTGAGTGACTTGTAAAAATATTTTTCTGTGGAGCTGACATTCGTGGGGGTCCAGTAAGTTTCTGCTCAAGTGGTCTGCCAGGGTGTTGTTGATCCCTGGTAGGTATTGGGCTATGAGGTGTAATCCCATGGAAGAGGCGGTCAGCCAGAGGTTCATGGCTAGCCTGCACAAAGGATAAGTTTGGGTCCCTCCCTGTTTGTAGATGTACCACATTACTATGGTGTTGTCTGATTTCATAAGGAGAACCCCTGCTGTGAGATGGGGTTTGAAGGATGTCAGGGCCTTTTGTACTGCCATCATTTCTTTCTGGTTGATGTGTAAGGGAAGGTGCTGGGCATCCCAAAGACCTTGGGTGCACCTGCCTTCTAGGTGAGTACCCCAAGCAATGTCTGAGGCGTTGGTGGTAATGGTCTGCCCAAATGGGCAAAGGGAAGACCCTTGTTCTTGGCACAGGTCCCTGCCCACCAGAGAAACTCGGCCCTTATACAGGGGGAGAGCGGTCTCTAGAGGTTGAAAGTGCTGACACCAAAGGTTCTTTAGATACCACTGAGGTTTTCTCATGTGAAGCCTGGCCAGTGGAATTAGAAGGATGCAAGATGCCATGCACCCCCAAGGCTTGCAGGAACTTCCTCACAGTGAGGTGACTTCTGGAAGCCAGCTGGGTAAAGTACACAAGCAGGAAGCTCTGCTTTTCTGGGGATAAGAAGGCCATTTGGGATGCTGTGTCCAGCAGTGCTCCCAAGAAAATGATCCTCCTGGTGTGTGTTTGCTTTGATTTCTTCTCGTTGATGGTGCACCCTAAGGAGGTTAGGAGGATTTTGACAAAGAGGAGGTCTTTGAGTAGCTTTTCTTTGCACTCTGCCTGAATGAGGCAGTGGTCCAAATAAGGGTAAATCTGTACATTTTTCTTGTCTGCAAAAGGTTAGGGCCGGGGCTAAGCATTTGGTGAATACCCTGGGAGCAGTAGATAAGCCACAGGGTAGCGCAGAGAACTGAAAGTGTGAGCCTGCTTTGAAGTGAAGGAATTTCCTGCAGGATTCCCTTATGGGGATGTGGAGGTAGGCATCTTTTAGATCCAGGGTAACTAACCAGGCATTTTTTGTCTGCATAGACAGCAGCTGCTGCAAAGTTAACATTTTGAATTTGGGGACTACCAGGGAGGTGTTCAGTATGGATAGATCCAGGATGGGCGCCAGGTGCCCTCTTTTCTGGAACAAGGAATAGTCTGGAATAAAAGCCTTTGCCTTTTTGATCTGAGGGGACAGGTTCTAGTGCCCCTCGGGATATGAGAGTTTGGACTTGTTTCAATGCTTCTGCCCACTGATTTGGAGGTAATTCTGGGTACCCTCTTGGAATTGGGGGTTCGTTGAAGGAAAATTTGTATCCCTGAAAAATGATCTTTAAGACTCATTGGTCCTTTCTTACAGAAAGCCAATTTTCTTTGCAGAGGGAGAGCCTTCCGCCTAATTTTTCGTGAGTGAAAAGAGGGCAGAGGGAGTCACTGAAAGTTTTTGCCATAGAGGGATGGCTTAGAACTCCCTGCCTTTGGAACAGAAGTGGCCCACTGTTTGGTTTTCTGCTGTCCCTGGGATAGGAGCCTGGGTGGTCTGTCCCTGCGGGGCTTACCTTGCCCCTGTCTGCTAGGTGCAGGAAAGGACCAGTGTTTTGAGGGAAACATTCCTGCTGAACCTAGGAGGTTGTACCTTAAAGAAATCTTTTACTGTTTGCATAGATTTTGTTTTGTCTTCCATTTTTTTAAGCACCTCTTCTGCTTTTACTCCAGACAAGCAGTTCTTATCCAAAGGTACATCAAACAATTTAGATTAGACATGATCAGGGACAGGTTGTTCCTTCAACCATGCATGTCTCCTAATGACAGATCCTGACACTGCTGTCCTGCTTGAGGCTTTCTAGGGCATCAAATCCACAGTGTAATGAGTGTTTGGCACTTGACAAATAGAATACAGTAAGTCTGTTAACTCTTTTGAATTGGCACAGTCAGGGAAGGATGAAATATTTTGCTTTAATAGTTCCAAAGTGGGCTGTTGATATTTTAACATATGGAACTGAAAGTCGAGTGCTCCGATAGCTAAGGTTGCACAGGTGTAAACATTTTTACCCCATCTGTCCAGTGCTCTAGAATCCTTGAAGGAATAGAATTATTTTGCGAACTAGACTTAGCTCTTTTTGGTCCCAGTGTAATGACCTCTGGGTCTGCAGCAGGATTTCTGTACAGGAGTTTGTGAGAATCTGGTACTCTGTAATATGTCAGGTTTACTGGGAGCAGGTGGGAGGGCGTCAGGAGCTAAGCTGGACTCATGGAAGACATTATCCACCACCTCTAAGAAAAGGGGGGATGGCCAAGGGTCTGTGCTGGGGCAGGTCTAGAAACTCTCTTAGTCTTTTTTTAGTCTGAGGGAAGTCCTGGGATTCCTAGTGGAAATGTTCCCCGAGAGTGTGAAGGGTTTCCCCAAGGGAAAGATCTTCTGGTGGGGAGGCAGACGGAATAGATTTCTCTGCATCTGAATCCTCATAAGCAGTCAGAGGTTGTTCATCTTCAAAATCTGAATAATCAGATTTCCTCAGAATCCTGTTCTGTCAGTATTTCAGGAGAAGGGTCACTTTTCCTTTTAGAAATTGTAGCCTGACTACCCCTGATAAGGGACATAAGATCCTCCGCCATTTTAAGCATTTGAGCTTGGGGTGGGGGAGCAGGAGAAAGATGGTGGGCAAGAGGAAGACTTCCTAGGAGTAGCTTTGCTTCTAGGCCTAATATTTCATCTGTCTGAGAGAAATGGTAACCGGATGAGAAGACTTTTTTTTTCTAGATTTGGTAGTGCGAAAAACCTCCTCAGAAGCGGTCGCGGCTCCGGACCCAACCGAGGTGGAGACAACCAAAGGCTCAGAAGACTAAGATTTCTGTGGCATACCAGACTCTGAAAGGGTCTCAGTAGATGCCTGCAAAGTATCGGATCAGGCATCAGGGGCTGCAAAAGCATCTCAGTGAATTCTGGAGAACTGACGACCTGCTTAGCGGTAGTCATCTGAAGGCTTAGCCTTGTGTGGTCTGTCTCTTATCGTTACGTTTTTTTTTTTTTTAAGAATGTCTACGGATCATTGGCTGATGGACACCATTTTGGAATGTGAAGACTGAAGATGAAAATGCCTGGCTACAATAAGAGCTCTATGACGAATTGTTCTTGCGTTAAAGAGGGCACAGAACCAGCAACGGGGGACGTTGTGGTCTGGGCCTAAACAAGTGACACAGTATGAATGGAAGTCTCAGTGTGGGATTTGCTTTCCACAAGCGAGACAATTGTTAACTTTTTTGGACATCAGTTAGTGCAAGAAAAAAGATCCCTAACGGGGTACTTAGCTTTAGACGTTTTCAGCCAAAATTCAAAACTCTGGTAGCGCCCAAACTGGCACTCTAGCGAACTGCTTCTGCTACAGGCTCCACGGCAAGAAAAACTGATGTAATGGTGTCGGCTGCCTTGCTTTATAGCACTGATGACCTGACATCAGTTACCAAGTGACAGCAGCTGATGAAAAAAAACACTGACTCTGGTATTCGGGCTGGCCGGGGGCTACCACAGCAGGGATAACCCACAGGTGATGACTGCAACAGTGCCACAAAGAACATGTGGGGGTTAGAGGGCAGCTGGACATTATGAGAGAGGGAGGAGCTAGAGCCTTAGATTGGTCTGTTGTATGTTGCCGGCTTGGATCCAATATTGCACCCTATACCATATGGTGATGAATGATGACATGGATGACATCAGAGTCGTAGCTTCTCTCTCGCTTTCTTGTTCCTAAAGAAGGATCTCTGGGAGTAGAGAACTGAATTCTGACTGCAGGAAGGGACTTTCCATCTTGCTCACTTCTGGTTACCGTGTCTAACTTTGGGCCCAAACAGTGCTGAGTTGTCAAATGAGGCATTAATAAAGGATGTCTTGGAATACTCTGAGAAGTCATCCAAGTATATCCAGGCATGTCTCCTAATGGTAATGTCCATGCCTGCTGTTTTTGAAGCACTTTCTGTAGAGTTAGGGATAAGACACATTGAGACATCTGACAAAGTCTGAAGGGTGGCTAACTGAGAGTCTGTCTTAAACAGATGCAAAGTCAGAGAGGGGCTTGAAAATTTCATTGGTCAAATCCCTCTGAATTCTAGTAACGTGTGCCAAGTAGTTCAGTGCCCTCAAAGTGAAGGTAGCTAAGCATATGTTTGGGCTCCAAAACCTATCCAATGCTTTAGACTCACTACTGGGAGATGAACAGAAAAGCTTTCCTCTGCGAGCAGGTTCTTGGTGGCTGCTGCCAGTCCTATGGCATCCAAGGCAGACTCCTTGCTTCAATGTTGGCGATCTTTTGGGAAACCAAGTACTTATCTGGCTTGCAGAAAATTGGTTCAGTCATGTCTGATTCCTTCCAAGTCAGCTCAGAGATGAGTTCTACCATCTCATCTGTGGGCGGAACCACCCAAGATTCAGATTAGGAAAAGTCAAAGGCCTCAAGAAACAGACTCCTGGGAAGTGGCTTTGATGGACGACCCTCCCTCCTGTCTGTAAGGTTTGAGAAAGTCTCCAAATGACACAACCTTAGGGGGAGATGTGGTGACCCCTCCTCGTCCTCAAAATCTGTGCCCTCTGTGAGAGACTCCTGTAGTGGGCCTATGTGCCTCCTTTTACACAAATGCTTCTGAGAAGCTTCCCTTGTGGGATGTTCCAGAAAAGACTCAGAAGGGACTTGTAAGTTACCTACAGGGACAGACTCAAGGCTCTTCAGGTCTGGCTGTTCTGTACACTTGATGAGAATGATCAAGACCTATGGGTGTTTTCTGAGAATGGGTGGAGCCATGTTGGGGAAAGATGTCAATGTTTGATCTGGAGAGTGCTTTCTTGAAAGCCTCGAAAGCTGATATTAAGGGAGATCCAGAGATCTGAACAGCAGGAGCTGAAGCAATCTTGCTATGCAAAATCCTGAACTCTACCCAGCATAGATCCAAAGCTGATGCCGGTGTCAAGCTGTCCAGTGCATTGGATAAGTGGAAGGCATGGCTTCAAAACCCTCAGAGTCAAACCTGTCCACTTGCATCTGGTGCCAAAGATTTGGCTCCAGAACCCTTCTGGCTCCCATGACATCAGAGTCAGATGGGTCAGATATTCTACCAGAGCAAGACGACAACTATAATCTTTAGGTCCAAGGCAGACAAACTCTGGGTGGTGCTTGGATCCATAACTCGTGACTCTGAGAACAAGGATCTGGATAGGAGCAACTACTGAGTGAGGAGAAGGGACACAACTCACAGGTCCAGCAGAAGCCGGAGCCGGGAGGCCTCCCAAATGAATCTGGATCCTGAGAAATTTCATCACGAGGCCCACATCAGTTTCTGATTTGCTCCTGTTTGAATGAACTGACCACCGGGATGTAGTAGTGCAGGGAAGAGATGATCAATCTTTTCTTGTAGAAAAGGAGGTTGGAGCAGAGGACAGGCTTTGGAGACAAATATGGCTCTGGGAGAGGGGCAGCTTTGGGACTGATCAGGACTGGCTCAGAGAAGAGTCGGACCTGAGGTTTTAGACAATTTTAGAGGTGGATCCTGGGATTCCAATGAAAATGAACACCGAGAGAATGTTTCCTAGATTCCTTAGACTTATCTTTGGAGGTTTTGTCTCCCATGGATTTGTCTGTAGCCTTTTTTGATGAAGTAGAAGCTCCAATACCAGTTTGCCGAGTGTTGGATGTCTCTCCCGCAGGGGCAGGGAAAAGTTCTTTAAGGATTAACTTATTCTTTCTTTCTACTACTGACTGGATACACCAAAGGCAGTGCAAATACTGTACTGTTCATTCAAATGGGAAGCTCAGAGACAGTAAACACATGGAGGGTATGCATCCATGTTTGGTATCTTATACCGGCAGGCCGTGCATATTTTAAAATCAGAAAACTAGATGGTTTGTCTGACATTTTGACAGTCGCAGGAAAATACAGCAATATAGGACAGTTTAGTAAAGGAGAGAGATATAGACGGAGTTTTTTTTTTTTTTTGTGTGGGGGAAGAAAATGGAGTCAAGGCGCCAAGAAAACTGAAATATAAAAAACTGTAATCAAAATTTCTGAAATGTAATAGATTAAATTCAAAAAGGTAGTTTGGGTTTAAGATATCCGATACTAGTGAGAAAGACACTAAATCAAAATATTCTTGAAAATATTTCTCACAACCTTCAACCCACACCTGAGCAAGTATATCAGATTCTGTCTCGAATGAGTGGCAAACGAGCTCTAAGGTAAAGTTGGGGTTTGCAGGGAGTTATGGGTAAGAGAAGGACGAGCTTTGGATCCAAAGTCTTGAGGGGTTGAAGTTGGATCCAAAGTCTTGAGGGGTTGAAGTTGGATCCATGGTTGGATCCCAAGACCCATCCATTGAGGAATGGATGAAGAGATGACATCAAATCCTGGCATCCTTTTCAGGATCCTTAGAAGTCTGAGGGGAAACCATAGGTTTTGTCTTCTGCTGCCTCTTTACTAAAGCATCTGCCTGTAGAAAACAAGGTGGCTCACAGCCCTGACACATGTTGATCAAAGAGCTTGGAACTTCTTCCCTGATGAAGATCTAAGGTATGCAATCAGGTACTTCTGAAATAACAAACCTAGGTTCCCCCTTCACAGCCGAAACAGACCAACTGGACATGCGAGATGGCTGCGCCATATCTGCCTCTGAAGGGGTTCCAATAGATGGAGCAGCAGCACCAAAAGAATAGTCCAAGGTCTTATCAAGAGGCATGACAAAGGTCTCTGGCTCAGACTCTTCAGCAGAAATCTTGGATTCTCCAGGTAAACTCCTTAATGAAGGCAGACAGCTATATAATGTCTTGGGTAAACACAACTGGCAAACAGAACAGTTCCTATAGTCGTGCTTAGCACCTAAACAAACCAAAATCAAAAAAGACACTGACTGATGGTCCTTGTGAGGATTCTGCCCGCCCCCCCCCCCATAAACACATTTTCCTCACTTTTGTGACATGTACAAAATTTTTAAGTACAAAAAGTAGAAAAAATGAGGGTTCTCAAGGTGGATACTTATCTACCACCCAAAGTGTAAGGAACAGTCATGAATCGTATGGCCGGCACACTAAAGTTAGAGAGCTAGTTTAGTACTCAGATTGACAGTAAGAAAGTTCTGTGGTAATTCGTGCTCATATGTCCCTTATGTACCTTTGTCTTCTAAAGGGTGAGCTCATACACTGGACATATGGCGCGAGAGGAGGACACTTAGGCTTTGGTGTGGTGGCTGGATGTATAGCTATCATAGGTTCATACTAGGCTATCTGCCCTAGGGCATTTATAAGCCTAGCCAGAGTGTGTTTGGCTTTCGCCACCTATTTTAAATTAATTTTGCTATGCCCTTTTTCGAGGTTAGTATACTGTGCATCTGTCTAACAGTGACACAGAAGTGATACTTGGGGTAAACCTACGATCTCCCACCCACTCAAAATTCCTCTTGAAGAGAGTCAGAGGGACTCTGCCTAACCTGGACTGGCATTTTATTCCAGAGTGAAGGGAGCCTCTGGGTTATGAATCCGTCCCTCCAGCATGTCCTATTTATTTCAGTGCTGAGGTTCAAGTCTCTCGAGCGTGTAGCTCGATGGGATTTGGATTTTCTGAGGTGCAGCATGTCCATTAATTCCGGGTTTGGACATGGCTTTATACGTCAGGCACAGATCGCCTCTGAGTAGGCGGTATGCCACTGAGTAGAGCTGGAGTTTCTTTAACCGGGCAGCATATGGCATCTGTTTGAGCCCTTTGATCCTCTTGGTGAGGTACTTTTGGGGTCTTTCCAGTTGCTACAGGTGTCTCGTAAGGTACATCCCAAAAGGGGCATTGTATTCAATTATGGGCCTGATGAGGGATGAGTAAAGAGGCACGATGACCTCCCCTGATCTAGATGTGAATCCCTTCATGATTAGATGGGCTATATAAAATGTTTTTCTAACCACTTTGGCCACATGGTTTTCAAATGAGAGATTGCTATCAACTTGGGTCCCCAGGTCCCTAATTACTTCTTCCATACTTAATGGATTACCACCTATGTGGTAATTTGTGGGCACTGTTTTTGCCAAAGGGGATGACTATACACTTTTTGGTGTTTAGCTTGAGGCCATGGCTCTGGCACCAGTTGTCTGTTTCTATGAGGCCCTTTTGTAGGATGCTTGTGTCGGCTGGAGAGTCGATTATGGTGCCTAGTTTGCAGTCATCTGCGAACTTGGTCAGCCACAGTCCTTCTGTGTTGGCCTGTACCTCCGAGAAATATATACCGAACAAGAGAGGCCCAGGACTGAGCCTTGTGGGACGCCACTTGTAACTGGTTTGGAGTCTGACATGGCTCCAGCAATTCTAACCATGTGGGTTCTGTCCTTGAGACAGTTTGCAACCCATCTAGTGACATAGGGGTTTATATTTAAGCTGGTGAGCTTATCTATAATGCCCGAGTGGGGTATTGTATCGAAGGCTTTAGCGAGGTCCTTCTGTGTTGGCCTGTACCTCCGAGAAATATATACCGAACAAGAGAGGCCCAGGACTGAGCCTTGTGGGACGCCACTTGTAACTGGTTTGGAGTCTGACATGGCTCCAGCAATTCTAACCATGTGGGTTCTGTCCTTGAGCCAGTTTGCAACCCATCTAGTGACATGGTGAGCTTATCTATAATGCCCGAGTGGGGTATTGTATCGAAGGCTTTAGCGAGGTCCAGGTAGGCGGTGTGGACCACTTTCCCATCGTCAATGGCCTTGGTGACTGTTTCAAAGAAGTCGACCAGGTTTAAGAGGCAGGATCTGCCCTTAACAAAGCAGAACTGGGTAGGATCCAGTGTTTGTAGGTCCCTAATATCTTTATTTATGAGGTCCATGATGAGCCTTTCCATAGCTTTGCAGACCAGGCTAGTCAGGCTTATGGGGCGATAGTTTCCAGGGTCCGTTGAGGCACCACCTTTGTGGAGAGGGACCACTGTTGCTGTACGCCACCTCTTTGGGTACATATCCTGTAGTGAGGCTGAGATTGAACAGTAGTTTTATGTTTGTGTTTAGCTCTTCTTGGAGTTCATGTAGGACGCAGCCCAGGACACCGTCTGGTCCCATTGATGCTGTGTTTTTTTGCTTTGGAGAGGGCGGCTCTTACCTGAGCATCTGAGATGTCAGGAGGGCAGCACTTTGCTGGGATAGATATTTGCCCTTTTGGTGGTGGTGGTGGTGGGGAGTTTGCGCTGAACCAGTCAGCTAGGATGTTGGCAATGTCTGTGGGTTCGGTGCATTTTTTGTCATTTTGGACCAATTCTGAGCATATCTGGGAATTCCCACCCAGGTTCCTAACTAAAGAAAGCCTTGTGATTATCCTTAGTGTCCTGTGCAATTTTTCTCTCGAAGTGGTCCTTGGCAGGATATTCCATCTCTTGGTAATAATGCAACAGTCCCTAGCACCTTGATCTTGGGTGGCTCATGAAAAATACTCGAGCACTGTGGAACTAAAGGAAGATCTGCCTCTAGAGACCAGATCTAATTTGTAGTGACTAATAAAAGGTATGCGGCGAAGCCCATGTTGCTGCAGCACAAATATCATACATAGACATCCTAGCCTGAAAAGCAGTTGAGGTAGCTACAGATCGTGTGGAACGAGCCTTCACTTTAAAGGGTAATTCTTTGCCATTGGAAGCATAAATAAATGAGATGCAATAAGGGATCCAGCGAGATAAGGTTACCTTAGAAACCGGAACCCCAAGTCTAGTGTCTGAAAACGAGAAATATTTGATCTGATTTCCTGAAATCTTTCTTCCTATGTAGATAGAAACGCAATTGTCTGTGAACATCCAGCTGATGAAACTAAAACTCTGCCTTGTTGGAGAATTCAGGAAAAAACACAGGCAACTCAATGGATTGGTTGATACTGACAACAGAGGCAACCTTTGGAACAAAAGAAGGGTTGGTTTTTAAGGAGACCTTATCCTTGTGAACCACCAAATAAGGTGGTCTAATCGATAATGCTTGGAGTTTAGAGACCCGTCTAGCTGAAGTTATGGCTACCAAGAATACTGTCTTCCACGACAAGAATTTAATGTCACACGTAGCTGCGGGCTCAAAGGGAGTTGAGGTGAGCTTCTGTAGTACAAAATTGAGGTCCCATGACATCACTGGATTAAAGACTGGAGGTCGGAGTAACAATGTCCCTCTCATAAAAGCCCTACAAAGCCTATGAGCCATAAGGTTGGGCTCATTAGCAACATGAAAGGTAGAAATTGCTGCCAATTGCACTTTAATGGTTGCCGCAGCTGAACCTTGACTAAACAGTTGAGAAAGAAATTCCAATATTGCGGAAACAGGCGCTGTATAAGGATCAATATGTCCCTCACGGGCCCAAATAGAAAATCTCTTCCATTTACTGGAATAAATCTTCCTGGTAGAAGGCTTGTGGGAAGATGATAGAATATGGACCACTTCCGGGGAAAAATCATGAAGCCTGACTAAGGATGGAACTGGAGCAGCCAAGCTGTCAACCTGAGGGTCTGGATGGAGGGATAGAACTGTCCTGACATATGAGTCAGCAGATCTGGAACTGGGTCCAGAATCCAAGGCTTGTCCATTAGATAGGGTTGAAGGAAGGGAAACCAAATCTGACGAGGCCAGTGTGGGGCAATGAGGATCATTTTGCTCCCCACAGACTGTGCTTTCTAAATGACCTTTGATATCAGAGGTAACGGTGGAAAGGCGTAGAGAAGACCGGAGGGCCAATCGTGAGCCAGAGCGTCCCTGGGTGTCTCCTCCTCCAGGGGGATAAGGGTGAAGTAGCTGCTGCATTTGGCATTGAGGGGGCTGGCAAACAGATCGCAGCAAGGCTGACCCCATCTGTGGAATATCTCTTCCGCAACATAATTGTTCAGGGACCATTCGTGAGGCATTAGGATAGCTCTGCTCAGCCTGTCGGCAATCATGCTGGACTTCCCCGGTATATGCATTGCAACTAGAAAGCGTTGGGAAGACACCGCTGACTGCCAAACTCGAAGTGCTTCTCTGCAAAGGGGGTATGATTTGGTTCCTCCCTGTTTGTTCAGGTACGACACCACCAACATGTTGTCTGAGTGGATTGCAACTGTCCCTAGAGGGAGAGAGCTCTGAAGTGCTTGCAATACTAATAGCACTGCTCACATCTCCAAGACACTGACATGCAAATGGGTCTCGTGATCCTGCCACGTGCCTTGGACAGTCCTGCCAAGATAATGCCCCCCCCCCCACTCAATCGTGTAGGCATCCGTGGTCACCGAGGTAACTGGAGAACATGGGACAAAGGGCTTGCCCACGTTGAGATTGCTGGCCTGAAGCCACCAGCATAGATCCAGCGTGCACGTGTCAGTAATCAGAATAAAATGGGAGAGTGGGAGATGCTGCAGTGACCATTGGGCGAAAAGCAGCCACTGAAGAACCCTCATGTGTAGTCTGGCAAGGGGAACTAGCATGATCGTGGCAGCCATGGCCCCTAATAACTTGAGGACCACTTTTGCCCTGACCTTCCTCAATGGTAGTAAGGCGTAGACCTGCTGTTGTAGAGTCTGAATTCTCTCTTCTGGTAAGAAGGCCCTCAACAAGGCAGATTTTATCCAATTTAGAGTAATTCCTAACCGTTGGCACACTGCAATGGTGGCGTCCCTGGTCTGTAACAGTAGATGCCTGGTGGTGGCAGAAAGGAGCCAGTCATCCAGGTATGGAAATACTTGGAATCCCTGATGTCTCAAGTGAACCGTTACAACTGCCATGCATTTGGTGAACACCCTGGGGGCTCTGGTGAGGCCAAAGCGCAGAGCATAAAACTGAAAATGACTGGCTCCCAGCTGGAAGCGTAAATGACTTTTTGATGCCCTGTCCATCTTGATATGGTAGTAAGCATCTTTGAGGTCGATGGAGCACATCCACACATATTTCCCTAACAGAGGGAGTACTGACTGTAAGGTGACCATGTGGAACTTGGACTTTGTACATGAAGGTTCAATCGGCTGAGATCCAAGATGGGTCTCAGGTCCTCTGTTCTTTTCAGCACCAAAAAGAATCTGGAGTAAGTCCCTAATCCTACTTGGTCTGCGGGGACAGGCTGGATGGCTCCCTTTGAAAGCAACTTTTTTATTTCTAAAGTCGCAGAATCTCTGTGACTGGGTGGAATGTCTGGGATTCTCTTGGATGGCGGGGGAAGGAGAAGAGAAGGGGATATGATAACCTCTGGAAATTATCTTAATACCCACTCGTCTTGGGTGACTTCTTGCCAGGCTTCTGGGTATAAAGAAATGCGACCCCCGACCGGCTCCAGGGATGCACAGTTGGGCCTCCCTTCAGGAGCGCTGGTAGGGAGAACCACGAAAGCAATCATGGTCCCCCTGGTTACGCGGGCCTCCTCTGCCTCTAGAGCGGCATCTACCGGAATTTCAACCCTCTCCCCTCCCTCCGGAGGGGGAATCACTGTGTGCCCTGAAAAAACCTCTGCGACTTCCTGAACCACTTTTTCCCACCCTCTGGCCCTTGGGGTAAAGTCTAGAAGGCATGGAAAAATGGGCTCCCACGGCAGACAGGGTTTTTCTTTCCTGCTCGCACCTAGTGCGAGTGTTCACCTTGGTTCCAAATGATGAACCATCAAATGGGGCACTGGTGAACGTAGAATTGAAGGCCTCCGCGAAATTGCACAGGCGCATCCAGGAGTGTCTACTAAGAAAGACTCTGGAACCTGCAGCCCTACTCGCTCTGTCAGCTGCATATGAGATCAGCCTCATGCAGGAGTAGGTAAGGGAATTTAGGGTACACATCTGTGCAATGACCTTCTGTGCCACGGCATCAGAAATGTTAACCTGTAGAGAATCTCCTAGCTCTTTTAGGAGATCTCTCTGGAGCCTTGTAAAATGCATCCAGTAGTTCAGCAACCGCGGTGTAAAAGCCACTGAGGTAAACACACGTTTCCCATACCTGTCCATAGCCCAGGACTCCTTGTTAGGCGGATGGACGGTAGACGAAGTTTCAGCATGTTCCTTCTTGGTGGCCGCTGCCACCACCATGGCATCTATAGGAACGCCTTTAGAGATACTCCTTGTCAGAGGGGGTGGACAAAAACTTATTAGGTCTCATTGGGACCGGTTCCACAGTGTCAGGAGTTTCCCACACCTTTCGAGAGACAAGATCTAATAGCTCATCAAAAGGGGGAGAAACCCAAGAGGCAGAGGGTTGAGACCCGAAAGCCTTCAGGAACACAGACTCCTCATCAGAAGGGGATTTGGATGGCCAGCCGCCTCTCTGCTTCAGGATCTCCAGGATATCTGAAAAAGAGATATCTTCAGAAGACGACTTGGGAGACCCCTCTGAATCCTCGAGGTCAGTATCTGACATGAGAGACTCATCCGGGGAGTCAAGGTGTTTCCTCTTACACAATCTCTTTCTGGCGGGCTCCTCAGGCAAAAATTCTGGGGAGACATCAGGAAGTTGGGGACCACTCATGGAGGAATCCAGAGTCTTAGGGTCTCTGCTTCCCATGGATAGAGCTTAATCCGAAACTGACACCGGTGCTGGAGGATGCAGCTGATGGACCTGGCCAGCACACTCCTTGTAACCTCAAAGGCTGATCCCCCCGGCTCCGAAGGCCGACTAACTGAAGATGAAACAGTAGTAGCCTTTGGCGCAGAGGAGATGAGGTCCGAAGCTGATGTCGCATCCAAGCTCACTTGGGCCGAAGCACCAAGAGGAAGGCTCGGAACCGATGAAGATCGATCCAAGACCTCCCCCCTCGGGTCCGACTGGAGAACCGTGAACCCTCGACCTCGTGGACGGAGCAGGAAATCGGAACAGAGAAGCCATGCAAGGCTACTGGAACCGTCCTAGCGGCACCCGACGGCACAGACAACTCTGGCTCAGAAGGCTGAGAAAGGCTTGGAGGAAGAAAGTACAGTTGTGTACACTTACCATAAATGTAGATGTTAGCAGGTATTCACTGTTGCAGTCATTACATTTGGGTAATCCTGCTGGCAGGTTGCCCTCAGTCGGCCTGAATTCCAACGGCCTGCGTCAGCTGCTTTCGCCCCTTCCCTGACGTCAGGGGTATAAAAGATGCGGCCGACGCCATTTTCTTTAGTTTTTCTTGCCCCAGATGTCAGGTGCCCCCTAAAAGGGTAGCCAAAACTTATATACATATAAATACATTTACCAATATAAACTTTACCGTCATCTACAAGCAAATACACCACATAGGTTGTATAAATCAGAGAAGGAAAGATAGGTTCCATTTGAAGAAAGGGGGATGGCGGGTGGGTAACCTGGACTGCAACAGTGAATACACTCGAACATCTACATTTATGGTAAATGTACACAATTGTACTATGTTCTTCGTGTTTCATTGTTGCAGTCATTACATTTGGGTAGAGTCCCAAAGCTATGGATGGGAGGCTGGAGCTAGACAGCATTAAGAGCGGCTATGAGGCCCTGCAGAACTGCAGTGGCAAAGCCTGCCCTGGATTTAGAGTAGAGTGGCAGATGATAGTGATTTGTGAAGGTGTGCAATGAACTCCAAGTAGCAGCCTCTAAAATGTCCTTGGTTGGTACTCCCCTGAAAAAGGCTGCTGAAGTGGCTGCAGCTCTGGCTGAATGTGGCCTAATGCCCTTAGGCACTGGCTTACCATGGTGTAAGTAGCAGAAACAAATGCAGTGGCCTATCCACTTTGAAATAGTCTGCTTTGAGATGACCTTTCCTTGTAATCCTGCAGCATATGCCACTAGTAATTGTTCTGTCTTTCTGAAAACTTTGGTTCTGTCCAAGTAGAATCTAAGCTGTCTGTGTACATCCAAAGAATGCAGAATTCTCTCCCCCTTGTTCTGTGGATTTGGATAAAAAGTTGGCAGATGAATAGTTTGGTTAAGAGCCACACTGGACACCACCTTAGGCATAAATGTTGGGTTTGTCCTCAGAGAGACCCTGTCTGGATAAAAAATGATAAAAAGGTTCCATAGCCATGAGTGCCTGAAGCTCTGAAACTCAGCTTGCAGAAGTTATTGCTAGGAACAGAGCTGTTTTCCAAGATAAAAACTTTTTATCAGCAGTAGCAGCTGGCTCAAAAGGAGGCAGGGTGAGTTTTTCCAAGACATAGTTGAGGTCCCATGCAGGCATTGGTGATCTCCTTGGAGGCTTTATATTTCTGGCTCCTCTGAGGTACTGTTTTAGTAAGGGATGAGAAAAGATTGGTGGCTCTGTATTGTAATGAGTCAAAATGGCAGAGGCATAAATCTTAATAGATGAAAAAGATAGACCTTTGTCCAGCATCTCTGTTAAATATTGCAAAATCTGAGGAATATTTGGCACAGCTGTATCAGTTCCTTGTGCCTGATTCCAAGCACAGAATCTCTTCCATGATTCCAAGCACAGAGTCTCTTCCATTTTCCAGCATAAGATTTTCTAGTACTAGGCCTTCTGGCCTCCAAAATGACACCCATCACAGCTTTACTGAGAGGTGCGTTTTGTATGACTACATTATCCGCCATGCTGCCAGGTTTAAAGTCCCGAGTTGGCTATGCAGGATCTGACTGTTTTGCTTTGACACTAGATGAGGTATCTGAGGCAAGGACCAAGATGGGCATTGAGACAAGCTCCTTAGTATTGGATACCAGTACTGGCGGGGTCAGTCTGGGCAATCAGCATCATCCTTGGCTTCTCCTGTCTAACCTTTCGGAGTACCTTGGGGAGGAGAGGCAGAGGGGAAAATGCATATACTGAAAGGTTTTTCCAGCTGAAAGATAGGGTGTCCACTTTCCATGCTTGTCTGTGATAAATCCTTGTGCAGAATCTTTTTAGTTGGTAGTTGTGAGGGGAGACAAACAGATCTATGTCCGGCCATCCCCATTTCCTTGTTATCATGCTGAAGACTTGTGGATCCAGGTGCCACTCATGGGGATCCATGAAGTTTCTGCTTAGTTCGTCTGCCAGAGTAGTTTTCCTTCCTGGCAGGAATTGTGCCTGCAGATGTACCTGGTAAGTCAATGCTGTGTCCCACAAAGTCATGGCTAGTCTGCAAAGGGGGTAAGAATGCGTGCCCCCTTGCTTATGTACCACATGACCGTGGTGTTGTCTGTCTTTATCAGTAGTTGTCCTGGATGAAGTAGGTCCTTGAAGGCTGTCAGAGCATTTTGAACTGCTGGCATCTCCTTTTGATTGATATGTAGATGCATTTGGTTTGAGGTCCATGCGCCCTGAATGCATCTTCCTGCCATGAGGGCCCCCCAGGCGTAATCTGATGCATCTGTTAGTGTTTGCCTGGCTGAGGGTAATGTGAATGGCTGTCCCTTGTTTTGGTGACAAGCCTTTGCCCACCATCGAAACTCCTGTTGCAGGCAGGGAATGAGAGTAATCCTAGTTTCCAGGCTGTGGCAATGTTGAGTCCAAACACTTTGGCTGTTTTCCTTGTTTTAGGTG